>NC_061824.1:39852667-39875167 GCF_019202785.1 Penaeus chinensis
GGATTTGATGATCAAAAACTTTTTTTTTCTTCTTTTAAATCTGCCGTTGAGGCATACAATTTCCTTGCGATGATATTTTAAGTGTTGTGTAACAATAGTTCACACACATGCTACACTTACACACACACACACACACACACACACACACATATATATATATATATATATATATATATATATATATATATATATGTCATTATATATGTATGTATGTACATATACGTACATGCGTATATATGTGATCGTACACACACACACACACACACACACACACACACACACACACACACACACACACACACACACACACACACAGACACACACACACACATACACATACACATACACATACACATACACACACGCACACACACACACACACACACGCACAGTCATACACAAACGCGCGCGCACATGTGTATATATATGTATATAGATAAACGTATATGTGTATATATATTTTGAATACGTATATAGCCTTTGTGTGTTTGTGGTTATCAAAAATTTTGCCCACCAAAGCCTCGGTAAGCAACAAACTCGTTTTTCTTGTTTCATGTAAATGGGTATAGAAGTATGTAAATAAATGGCAATGATAAAAATGTTTTCAATAAGATGGCCGATATTTCTTTGTTGACACTTAGTTCCAATTTTCAGTTTATGTGGTAGAGAATTTTGAGATCCGTTCCCACATTCATTTCCTCAACATTTATCTGCGGAAGAAAGCTTGTTTGCATAAATATAAGTGCAGATTGGTATTAAATATCAGTTTGCTTTGGATTTTATGCCATTCATTTATCTCTCAGTAAATAATATTTTACCTGTGTTTATACATATATACAGGTATATACATATACACATGCACATATATATGTATATATATGCGCACACACACGCACACACACACACACACGCACACACACACACACACACACACACACACACACACACACACACACACACACACACACACACACACACACATTATATATGTATATATGATATATGCATTATATATATATATAATATATATATATAATATATATATGTATATATGATATATGTATTATATATATATAATATATATATGTATATATGATATATGCATTGTATAATATATCCAAACATATATATGATATATGATATATATTATACATTATATGATATATGTGTAATGATCTAACCATAGTTTTTCATAAAGCTTTGGGCAGAACTCTCGTAAGTGATTATAAATTTCAAATTGGAGCCTCTCACAATTTGAACTAACTGACTCCCAGTACAGTCAGTTTGAGAACCACCATTATATTTCATATTACCTCAGTAAGAATAACTAAGAATGTATAGATACATAGACAGATTTGAAAATACATTTGGATGCAAATACAGATATATAGCAAACCAAGGTTGACGAAGCTCTTACTTACACACACACACACACACACACACACACACACACACACACACACACACACACACACACACACACACACACATATTGCGGCGAACGGCCAAGGTCTATTCTAAGGTGACTTGACGGAGGTAAGTGACCGCGGGGTAGCCTGAAGGCCCAATGTGTTGTCATGCACATCCTATGGCAGTGTAGGGTACATGGGGTATGATGTATGGGCACCTTTGCGAAAGGGAGCGTAGATGGGCCTCTCGCATCCTATTGTCCCCGGGCGCTCTTAGGGGAGGCTCATCAGCGGTGGCCTTGTGGATAGCCGGCTAATGTCCCTTTTGCAAGATCACTGATGCCGACGTCAACGTTCTGCTTGGGAACAAACAACTAGGCTTAAAGATTCAAAATCATCACAATCGTTATCCTCATAAGAAGCAACTTTGTTAGCATCGCGATTCGTTGGAATGTAATGGCACTCCATCACGTCGCGGTGTGATGCTCGTGTTACCTGATATTACCATTATTATCAATTTATTTTGTTTTACAGTTGCAATTGCCTTCATTTGAATCCATTTAGTTAGTATTATTTTTGTGTTTAGTTTTATTATTGTTATTGTGATATTTATCGTTATTAATATCCCAACGATCCTTATCCATAGTGTAATTATAGTGCTCATCACTGTTAATTTTAGAGACTTGTTACAATTATAACCGCCATTTATCGTTGTGATCACAATTGTCATTCCTGCCATCATGTTACTGTTTTTGTTGCAAAGGTCAGGCCAGAGGGGGAGATGCTCCCTGGCGAGACAGCTCATTCAAACTTTACGGCAGAAACAGGTGTCAGGAGTCGCTGAAGATCTCCAGAAGGTGATCTTACACTCGTAAGAACGACATATAATTACAACAACTTGGAAGTATGATTATATTAACATGTACATGTATTATTCATTGCCTGAACAGAGAAAGTCCCAACGTCGAAAAAAAATTCTTGTGTTTGAAATTGCATAGCTTGACATTGACTACGTAGGCGACCTTCGACTTAAAAGTGGTACTTTTAACATTAGTTCTTGCAATCCGTACCAGTGGATTTCTGTTTGCTCATGGAAGGGATTTTTTCCTTTAGGGGGAGCTCTTGGTTATCCTGTAGGACGGAACCGGCAGCCCGTCCTGCTTAGTTTGCATAGGACATAAGGGTCCCATACCGTACCTACATAGTAACCGTTTAGAGAAGCCACTGTAGCAGTCTTCAAAAACTCTTTACCAGGAGACTACTTTCTTCACACATGACTTTTTCTCTTCCTAAACATTTCAAGATATATATATATATATATATATATATATATATAATATATATAATATATATATATAATATATATATAATATATATATATATAGGCATATGTGTGAAATATATAAATATACATATATGTGGGTGTGTGTGTGTGTGTGTGTGTGTGTAGGCATATGTGTGAAATATCGCTGGCCCTGATTATTATGTGCTATATACCATAAAATAAAGTGTGTTCTAATCGCACTAGGTTTCTTCCTCCTTAAGTCAGTAATAGGAAGATTTTCCTAACGACTATGAAGACAGTGACTCAATTGGATTGTTGATAAGAACGCTGCAATATGTCCAGGTATGAAGTGAGAGAGTGAGAGAGCAGTAGAAGAAACCTATGGTCTGCAAAACCCAAAACGCCAACTTAAACAAGAAAAAAATGAAATGCTGATTTGTCGAAAAGGGAATGAATGATTACAATTTTCTTATTTTTTACACCTTTCACGGGAAACACAGAAAGCTGCTTTATGTAACGAATATTTAACAATGGCATAAAATCGGTTCCAGGCTACTGACGAGAGAGATTTACGCTATCTGTGAATCCTTCTCTTCGGAATGATTGTATTGCCCTATGAACGAAGTGATCAACGGCCACTGAAAGTGGTCATCATTTTAGGAAGTAATTCTAATGAATGCTGTGCTGATTGAATCAGTTGCGCTTCTGGTCTGTTTACGCCTAATATATATATATATATATATATATATATATATAAATATATAATATATCTGTGTGTGTGTGTGTGTGTGTGTACACGTCTAAATATTCTCTATATATATGTATATGTATATTTATATATATATGTATATATATGTATGTGTGTGTTTGTATGTATGTATGTATAACATGCATCCATGTATCTTCAGGTCTTCTAAATGCGTTACGTATTGCAGGAAGTACCCATCGGACCCAGCGTATGGGTATTGTATATGGGAACGTTCACCCCATTATATGGTCACGAAGTCGCAGGGCATCTGGCGGGGATAATGTAAGCATTTTTCTCTTTAGCTCTTTGTCTTTATTTCAGTCCCTCTCCATGTCCCTATTTTTGTGATCTCCAGAGCTGGAATTGGCCTATCATTATGTGAAACATTGCGATGAATACTAAACAAATGGAATGAAATATATATTGGTTTAGTTATTAGTATTATTTCAAATTAGTATATTCATTATTAATGTCATTCCCGTTCTGAAACAGCAACAACAAAAGAGAACGCTCTTCACTCCCTTGTTTCACTCATGAGAAGGATGTCGTGGGGCCGGATACTCAGAACACATCATGGCGCCGGAGCCATCAGCTGAGCGCTCCAGCGGCCCTTACAGAATGGAAGCCGTTTTACTGCTATAAGACAGTTTGTCATAAATTAATGCATGGTAAAATTCCTAGCAGGTTTCGGCGCCTCCGTGAAAGGAAACTTTTTAGCCTTAGAACAGTTACCATAACATGTGTTTTACTACCAAAATGTTGGCAGGTGTTCATGAAAAACTTGTGAAATAATGAACATGGCAGCAATTCCAAATATCCGATATAGCTGACGAGCTATATGTGTGTATAGGCGTCTGACACGCTATGGACAAGGTATTAAACGGAAATTAGCAAAAATGCTCTGACGTCGATCCAGGTTTAATATAACACTTTTCATCATTATTATTTATTTATACTATTTCCGCGTGTGTGTAAGTGCTCTCTCTGAATCATACTGATTAAAAGAGAGAAAAAATATTATTTTGTACATCTAGATGTAGTTCATTCATATGAACATAGAGAAATTCAACATCTGTTTATATAACTTCTCTAATATTTTCTTCATAAACTTCACGATGCATATTAAATCTAATACCAGACACATTATTTTTTCAGAAAGGATTTTACATTGTTACTTCGTTTCTATTGAAGATAATAGTTTTAAAAGTGTTACTATGCCACTGTGTTTACAGACAACACAGCTAATGAGTGTTTATGAACTGCGATTAATCGAGATCCCTAAAGAGCCGCCTCGGGCGAGATCTGTGAATAGTTATAGCATATCCGACGCCGTACAAGATTTTCGGTGGCCTAAGTGCAGCGGCAGGAGGAAACCGTCTGTGAATGCGAGGGTAAGTCCAGCGCGCTCTAACTTTATAGCTCGTTGAAAAGGCCGGCGGGGTCCCCTTCGCCCATATGTAGGGGCGCGACCAAACCGAGTCTGCCATACCCGAAGGGCGCTCTTCGTTGCCAGGCAGGTACGGCGCTGCGTACAAAGGATGACCGTCCCATTCGCACGGGGTCCGGGGAGCCGGCGCCAGCGATGCGAAGGACGCGTTCAGTTGACCTTGGGGATCGCAACGAAGGACTGCACCATATCTTTGGGTTTCTACCTTCGTTATTGTTTCGCAAATATCAGTTACGTCATAGAAGTGAATATTAACGCGCTTAGTTTGGTGACAGCTAGTCAACATTGTCCATGCCATTGTTGTAATAGTTATCATCATTAGTAGTAAAATTCACTAAAAGCTTAATAAGACCCCTTATTAGGGTTAAGAATATAGTAACAATAACTAGGGCAATTCAGGATTATCTAGCATGGTAGACGTAGTTTATGGGAATTTTACACAAATTCCCGGCAGAATATTAGAAATAAAATATATTTGGATAATAGAATATACTGAAAACAAATCTACTCAATCTTAATGCCACAATAAGAAGTTCAGAAGTAATAGAGTGCCAGGCCGATTCTCGTTCGTTTTCCTAACCGACCGATGAGATGGAAAAGACGCTTGGAATTAGTAAGAAATTATATTCATAACAGTTTCTTTTATTGTTATGCTCTTATAATCATAATCATCATAATTATTAATATTATTATTATCATCATCGCAATTGAAATTATGATAATTATTGTTGTTAATCATGTTGTTATATTTTTTCATTAATGATAATATTATATTTTTTCAAATATTATTGTTGTTATTATTATTATCATTATTATTTTTTTGTTATTATTGTTATCATAGTTATAGTTTTTTAAAAATATTATTATTATTATTATTGCTTTTGATATTTTCATTTTTATTTTTTATTTAGAGATTACGGCTATGTGTGTACACACACACACACACACACACACACGCACACACACACACACACACACACACACACACACACACACACACACACACACACACACACACAAACACATATATATATATATGTATATATACCTTTTATATATATGTATATATATATTATATATATACCTATATATATGTATATATACATACTTGTATATATATATTTATATATTTACCTGTATATATGTGTGTATGCACACACACACACACACACACACACGCACACACACACACACACACACACACACACAAATGTATACACAAAGCCGTAATCTCTCTCTTTCTATATATAGATCTGTATGTGTGTATATATATATAAATAAAACACACACACCTTTCTATTTATTTATCTATCTAAATGTATATATGTATATACATATGTATATACATACATACATATATATATATATATATATATATATATATATATATACTTGCAGTGGTACTCAGAGAGATATCAGTTCAGGCAAAGAGTAAACAACTTTGCACTCGTGAAAGCCATAGCCTTAGTGTTCACACCCATAAAGTTTTGGATATATCTGAGCCAGTTAGAAGGGCTGTAATAGAAGTCAGCACACTGTAAGACAATATTTCCATTTGGATATCTTTTAACGAAACTGTCAAAAATTAAAGGAAGTAAGAAAGAAATAAAAAATGCATCTTTCGTTTTGTAATTGATGAGGATGGACTACCTCGATGCCTTTATTTGGGATGGAATCAGCCAGCGAAACATCCAACTATATATATATATATATATATATTTATAACGATTATCTGTCACTTTATTCCTGGTCTCGCAAGACCAATAGAACTTCAACTGATATTATCCGAGAATTATCTCTTTCATTTTGTAATAGTATGACTGCTTTAAGCTATTTTCTTTTCCAATATCTCACGAAGAATCCGAAAGGAAAGACCTGTGCGAGTGCCGTCCCCACGGGAAAATTCACTTAACTTTTCGAATACGTAAAAGTGACGCATCTCGTTGGATTTAGTCGTAGGAAATACGTCTTTTCTTCATGCTAGTTACAGATGCAATTGCACACACATATTCTCTTTGTACACATAAGCATGCATATATATAAATATGTTTGTGTGTGTATATATATGTATGTATATATGGTGTATATATCATAATGATATATACTGTAATATATACATATACGTGTGTGTGTGTGTGTGTGAGAGAGAGAGAGAAAGAGAGAGAGAGAGAGAGAGAGAGAGAGAGAGAGAGAGAGAGAGAGAGAGAGAGAGAGAGAGAGAGAGAGTAAGAGAGAGAGAGAGAGAGAGGGGGGGGGGGAGAGGGAGAAAGAGAGAGAGAAGGGAAGAAAGAGAAAGAAAGAGACAGAGAGAGGGGAAGGGGAGGATAGTTGTAGGTTAGGTCATGTTTTTTCTTTCTTTTAGGCATTGCTGATTTTGATTCCTTAACTCTTTTGGACCAACAACTTTTAAGAATTTTAGGTCACCCTTTTTTCATATTCCATATTCCATACTGCTTGTGGAAGAGAGAGAGAGAGATAGAGAGAGAGAGAGAGAGAGAGAGAGAGAGAGAGAGAGAGAGAAGAGGGAGGGAGAAAGAGAGAGAGAGAAGAGGGAGAGAGAGAGAGAGAGAGAGAGAAGAGGGAGGGAGAGAGAGAGAGAGAGAGAGAGAGAGAGAGAGAGAGAGAGAGAGAGAGAGAAGAGGGAGAGAGAGGGGGGGGGGGGGGGAGGCCGCACCGAAGGTAAATCAATATCTCATGGAAGGCAGAGAAGGGAAGCCTGGGATTCCACTGCTGTCAACGTCCATTTAAATATTCATATAAGAAGATTTATGCAACTGAATTTATGTTCCTAAAAACCGTGAAACTTTAGATAAGTTGTGAAATAATGAGTTTTATATTTTTCTTGATAGCAGATGTTAAATTTCATTTTTAACGGCCTGAATTTCATATAGGCTATATATATATATATATATGCTTATGTATATATATCTATATGTATATGCATGATATATACATACATAAATGGTGTATATATATATACACACATATAAATATAGGACTAATTAAATATGTTACGTACATATATGTATATATATATAAACCTTACTACATATATGTGTCTTTGTATGCGCATTCGAGTATAATTTAGTTCATATAGCTGGATATATAGACGTGTTTAGATACATATGTAATACCCCATAAATATGTAGTAGAAACCTAAACTGTTCTTGCTCTTCTAGAATGGCTGCACATATCAATACCCGGAAACTCATCCCAGTGATATCTATCTCTTGCATCTGTGAATTTCCCCTCGCTCTGACGTCAGCCGGCCGCTTTTTTTCTGTTTTCCTTTGTAGCTTGTTGTCCGTATCCAGCCGTGCTAAATATAACCTATGAAGAGCGTCTGCCTCGGACTTACGCTTCACAACTCTGCTTTTTCCTGCTAATTTTGTTTTCCTTTTGGAGGTTGTGTGATGGCAATTATACATTTATAGCAATTATAAAAATACGGCGTTATAGTGACAGGAATATACGGTTTATGTGTGGAGAGCTCTGATTGTGAGTCGGGGCAAGAGGTGGTTATATATTTGTGGTTATATATTCTGAGTGTGAATGAGCGTATTTTGTAAGTAAGAGTTGGGATCAATAAATGTTGCAATATTGTCTGAATGTGTGCCTGTGTTGTAGTTTTAGTAGTCCCCTACAGTTATCAGGCATCCAGTATCATGTGTGTATTCCTGGTGTTTTATCTTGCTATCTATCTATCTATATAGGTATTGGTATATGTATATATAAATCTATAAAACGTACACAAGTATATTCACACAAACACAATTATATCACACACACACGCACGCGCGCGCGCACACACACACACACACACACACACACACACACACATGTACATACATACACACACATATATACATACATTTATATATATATATATATACATAAATACACATGTCCACATACATACTAATACACACACAATTTTATATATATCACACACATATATTATACATATATATCGTGCACGAGAGCACACACATATACATACATACGTGTATGTACATATTTGGGAATATATAAATATGTGTGCGTGTATGTGTGTATAACACATACATACATAAATACATATACATACATACAGACACTTACATATATTATGTGACTGAGGTTCGCGTGTTGATATAGTGGGGTTCATTAAGTATTTCTTCCATCGCCACAGGAAAAGTAAATGAAACATGACATAGGGATTTCCTAGACTCCAATTAATCTTGTAACTGGACACTTGAGTACAGGTGATCTGTATCTTGTGATGCTTATTGGTATTTGGCTGGGCCATAAACAAGGCCAGGGCGAAGTTCACCTTCATAAATCTCATTGAATTAAAATTAACCATTGCGATTTCGGCAAATTGGAGAATCGTGTATCTTCTCTTTGTACGCATAAGTCGTTACTTTAGCATTTCTTAACGTACACGTATTCATTATATGCAGCACATTATATTCCAGGAAGTGATTAAGTATCATGTAGTATACTCACGGTCAGAAGCCATAGACAATGGGTATATTGTAGAGCATCTAAATGCCTGTCATTAATTACTTGAGCTGTTAATCCACTCCACCTGTGTGCATTACGTTCCCATAATATAACAGAATACTCAGTTTTTAAATGATTAATGTGTATCACAGCCAGCACCAAATACCATTTTCAGCACATTTTCTTGAATTCATTTTTAAAATTTTCTGTTTTCAGCACGTTTGAATTCGACCTGGTAATTTTCGTGCACATTTCATCTTATATTTAAAGTAACTTCGCTATATAATTTTGTAGTTATTAATGTTGCGTTATAATAACTTCAAATTGTAGTAATATTTACTGCTGACATGTTCAATCTACATTACTCTTCATTACAACGACTTTCAAAGCAAACTTATCCCTTGACTCAAACGATATTCAAGATGTATCCTTTCTGTAATTAATGCATGAAATCATTTGATTTAATTTGTACGTGTCTGCGGTGTCTGTAGGCATGGTCCTCAGTGACAGAGTTCAGAGAGATGCCACCCTTCTTCCACAACTGTTGTCATGCCTGTTTTTTTGAGGGACCACATCTCTGGCGTCTACTATATAATGAGAACTCGTATGGAAATGATAGCTAAGTAGGCATTAGAAGGTATAAACCTCTAGCAAGTCATTCTGCTACCAAATAATTAAAAAAAAAAACAAAAAAAAAACAGGATATTTGATGTACCGCAATGGCGACGAATCCGTTAATTACATAGCACGGATTAGATTCACATCATCTTGTCTTCGAGGAGCCAACCAACGGATAATGATCCCATCACACTAACACGAAAGGAAGAAAAAAGCCAACAAATGCTGCTTACTAAATTGTTAGAATAATATTAATAATGATAATTATCAAATAATGAATACATATACATATATATTATGTATATATGGATTTATATTTGTTTATGTGTTCGCGCGCGCGTTTGTCGGCGCACAGGCGCTCATACATGTGTGTGTGTGTGTGTGTGTGTGTGTGTGTGTGTTACGTTTACGCATTATGATAAACAACTAGCATATTCGTAGAGAAATATATGGTAGCGCGCAGATATATATATGAAAAGGAAAACGGCCACAGTAAGAAATAAATATAAATCGTAATGTTTCGAACTCTTCACGACCTCTTCATCAGACATATAATAAACCGAAATGGAAAGAAGGAGAGAATTTTGACAAGATTGTATAGTGCTTGAGGGACAGAACGAACAAGAACTGAATCAGGTCTCAGGAGGAGGGTCAAGGTCGAAGAGTCTCGGGAAGGCTTTGCTAGCTAACGAGGAGGTAAGGTCATCCAAACCCCGTTGACCAGCACTTAAGTTAAAATTAGGCATTTTGTAATTAATAGAGATTCTAACATTTTTCTTTCATACGAATTAGCTGATTTATGAATTAATTTAGTGTTTTCCCAGTTAAGCTGGTGACCATCACGCAAATGAACGAAACACACATTTGACTCTCTGACATATCTAACATCACTTTTATGTTTATTAATTCTTTTCTCAAAAGCTCTACCGGTCTCGCCTCTGTAAAACTTGGGTCAATCATTGCAGGGTATAGTGTAAATACTGGGAGAAGTCTCAAGAGCAGCACTGGCCGCATTGTGCTTAACCAAAGTATTACGCAACTTGTTTGGATACGTAAAAGCAATGACAATTCCAGCGCCTATAAACATGTGTCGTTTTTCATCGAGGGACGGGTTATGCGGAATGATTAATAGCTTACTGTCACTATCCTGTTGAGTATTACGGGACTGAGTATAACATTTCCATCTCGCAGATGAATGAGCCTGATTTACGAAAAACCGAGAATATCCTAATTTCGAAAACATTTCAAATATGACGTCGAGTTCCCGATTGATAAATTCAGTGTCACAAATCCTATATGCCATAAGAAACATGGATGGGACTGCCGACTTCTTAACATACAACGGATGATTCGAGAAAGTGGAGGTAATTAGCGGTGTGAGTAGGTTTGCAGTTAACCGAAAATTTAAGCGAGCCATTTACAATGAAAAAAAAAAAAAAAAAAAAAAAAAACGTCAGGAAAGGTAACTTACCTGAATCTTCCCATTCTACTTTAAAATTTATAGTACGCGCGAGGTTGTTAAGTTTTCAGAAAAATCATCTAAGTCTGAACGGTTCACTTGCCACAAACAAATATCAACATAACGAAGCCAAATCGGGAGGGAGAAGAGACGGAAGGAGTTCAGATTCAAGCATCTTCATGTATAAAATTCGCAAGGACCGGGCTTAAGTTACTTCCCATCGCGATACCATTGATTTATTTATAAAATTCGCCGTCAGAAATAAAGACTTTATTCGTGACACATACATGAATGAGCTTGATAAAGATCTTCTCATGAGATGAAGAAAGTTTTCTTTCAAGAAAATTTAGCACATCATCAAGCGGAACATTAGTAAACAAGGAATCTACATCAAAACTCAATATTTTTTTTTACCGTGCGTCGACAAGTTTCTAACCTTATCTATGAAATCCATCGAATGTTTGATATGACTATCAGAAGATGATCCTATAAAAGGAGATAATACGCTCGGGTAACTGATTTGCAAGACACAATAATAGGCCTCAAAGGGACGCCCTGTTTGTGAGTTTTAGGAAGGTCATAGAAATTTGGAATAGAGGGATTTACCGTTCTAAAACAACATTTAGCAGCAATACGTCTGAGGTTTTTACGAAATTATTCTTTACGAAAGGATTCCGTGACTGCTGGGTAAGGGTTAGAACGCAGTTTTTGACACGTTAAGTTGTTGTTCAGAAGGAATGAGCTTTGATTATATAATCAAATTTATTAAGGATGACTACGTTATTACCTTTGTCGGCTTTGGTAATTATAATGTCCAAATTGCGTTTTAAGTGACTTGTTGGCCAAGAAATAATGTTAAGCCTTTGAAATCATCATATAAATCAAGAATCGGATTTAACACCATTAAGGTAGCTGAGATCTTTTAATGAGGATTTGTTTTGCTTCGCAATGAAACTATCAAAACCTTTAATATAATCTAAACAGAGATTAGCACTGGGTTTGGTAGCAAACGATAAACCAAAGCCTAAAAGTTCGGTTTCATAACGTGACAGGGAATAAGGCGATAGATTTACGACCGAGTCGGCAAGAGAAAATTTACACCACGCGCTACGTGAACAAAGATTATTAAGTTTATTGCGAAGGGATATTTGATGACGTTCGAAAGGAGAACGCGCATCAATGGCTAAAAAGGTCATTGGTAAACTGAGCAGGAGTAACTTCTCTAAGCAATCTAAGAAACTTACGAACTTGAAGAAACGCATCATCGACATCTAATTTAGTGCAACGGATACTATCGCATAAACGGTGACGTTCACAATTAGAAAAAGGAATGCCTAATCTAGAACTGTAAAAATACTGGCCAAAAGAAGAGGGACGTTCCTGCTCGTGTAAGCAGTCTTGTAGAAACTTGACCTGGTTCTTCCTCCTCCTGGAGGATATCAGAGCTTGCCCGTACTGTCTAAAATGACGTGCAACCGCCGGGCAAGTGGCGAACACGACGGACAATAAGAAGGGAATGAACGTGGCTTCCATGATTGGTATAAAACCATGTTCTTAGGTGATGCTATAGGTTGATAATTTCTCTGCATTTATTTTCAAGGGTGAAAAATATGGTAAAATATGTCTCATTTGGTTATTTTTGGCACACACATACGCGGTGTGCCATGGAGGGTTTAACGAACAATGATTCACATCTTCATGATTTTGATAACTCCACGGGAAAACTCTCTCACACAGGCATCTGCAGTGAAAAATGAGAGTCCTTAATGTTTCTGTAATGCACCTTGCACGACGGTTGCTTAGCTGTATGTTTACCATTAATTATTAATGTAACAATTTGCAAATCGCAATAGAGGCACGTGTCTCCGCGTCTATCCTGGCCACGCCGCGTACATGCACATGTGCGTGTGCGTGCGTGCACACACAAGATATGTACCAAACATATTTGCATTTATATAAACTCGTCCGGTTTGAGCTCCACCGGTGAAAAGAGCCGATTGCAGGCGTCATTCTCTCGAATCCCTGACGACCAAGACGATCGCCATGGCATTCACTGCCGGAACAACAACGGAATTGCAACATCGAGACTCGGGGAGGTTGTAAACATGGCGGTTCTCCTGACGAATTACTCGACACATGACATCTCTTGTCGATTACGAAGTGACATTGTGCATTGAATTATTCCTGGGGTGATGTTGCCTTGAATGATATGGCCGCAGAGGCGACTTGCATGTCATCCCTGAAAGATTTGCAGACAATGGAAAAGAGAAGGCAGTCACGCAATAGCCAGAAAATGACAAAACACCTTATGTCTTGTCAAGACAGGAGCTGGGTTACCGCTGAATATGTATGTCATCTCAAATTCCAAAATGTTAAACTTAATCTTTGACTTAGATGTCTGCCATGGAAAAAAGACGTCTGCTTTTCTATTACTAAAGTTCCATACACACATACGATTTTTATACCATAGAGTAAATACAGTCATATAAATTTCATATCGTGTGTACACATCCTAATTTGTTATATTTGTATTATAAATGATAGCATATTGTACCACTAAGACGTTTAAGGAAAGCAAATATGTGTGTTTGTGTGCTGCATAACAATTAGGCACGTGGGCATCGTGTCACAGGGGGGACCTGTGGTTCTATCCGAGACCTTTGGTTCCCCAAGATTGTTAAAGGAAAAAGTAACAAAGGCCCGCTTTCATGGCACATCAGACACGAGCAGTCAACATCGAAAAACAGTGAAAAAATCAGGGAATGAATGAAATGTAAATGCAATGTGACTCCTTAGAGCAGCACAAATAAAAAAAAAAAAAAAAAAAAAAAAATATATATATATATATATATATATATATATATATATATATGAAGCAAGAATCTCAGATTTATTTATACCTACACACATTTACACACACACACACACACACACATGTAGATGCATACAAACGTCCATATATACGCACCTTTCTCTCTATACAGGTATGTATATGTATATATATATATATATATATATATATATATATATATATAATGTTTGTGTAAGTACAGTACCACAAACACAGACTCCCACCCATACACACACGCGCGTGCATACATATATACATATATTCATGTATATTGCATACGTACATGAATATGTGTGTGTGTGTGTGAGTGTGTGTGTGTGTGTGTGTGTGTGTGTGTGTGTGTGTGTGTGTGTGTGTGTGTGTGTGTGTGTGTGTGATAAAAAGAAATAAAGATCTGTAGAAATAATTATGAATCTTTCTTGACTGCATTATCATTTTTGAGCAATAAATTCAAATAAATATGCCACTCTACCTCCTCTGAAGCTTGAAAGTCTCATAAATTTCTTAAGTTGAGGGCGCCAATGGCATCCAGTAGCAATGTTATCAATCACAAAAAAAATATATCAATTATTATTTTCTAGTAAAATGATTAAATAATATCGTACAATTTATTCATTGTTTTGCTCTTTATGAGTATACAAATGAGGTTTAGTTTATTATTTTTTGCCAGGAATGCATGATTAATAGTCATGTTGTGCTGTTTTAACATTCCGCTAAAGGTCAAAAGCATTCAAATTTGTATATTTTTGCCATCATTCATTGCCTTGAATATACCTTATGCAGGCACTGGAGGAAAGTAGTGATACATCTTAAAATAAATTACTTGTTTAATATATGTAACATTCTCGGAAGAGACCACTACAAAATGCTTCTCAAGCAGCTCTCGTGTTGCACACTTCAGATGCTCGACCCTCATCGAGAACAATATTTGGTACTTAGAAAACGGAGAAAGGGAGTAAGTCAATCAGAATAATGCTTCAACAAAGTCCTAAACACACGCACACACGTACATACCGATATATGTGTATAATATATATGTATATATATATATATCATATATAATGTGTGCAGTACCTTTTTACGGGGAAATATTCGTTTTCCTTGCTAAATAATAATAATCCTTGCTCCGATGTGTCTATTTACTCCTGATAAATGTTGTAGTATCTAGAAGTGAAAACTAATTATCGTCGGAGTGCGAAAGAGGTGTAACAGCCTCGTAATTCTACAAAGTAGTATCGTTTATGCTGATGACTTGTCAGGGACAGGAAAACTCGTCGACTCGAAAAGGCAGTCGTGTACATTATGAAAAATGCATAATGATATAATGAGCGTAAATTAAATACGAATAGACTTCTTGGTTCATAAAGATTCCTTCAAGGCAGCTATAGAGATTCTTTTTTTCTGAAGTCATATAAAAACATTCAGGTTAGTCCTTACGATTCCAAGCAGAGGAAATTCTTCGATAGTCAAGACCATGAACTTGATAGGCTGACTAGAACGAAAAAAAAAAAAAAAAAAAAAAAAAAAAAAAAAAAAAAAAAAAAAAAAAAGCGTTTAATGGAGAAGTAAGTTATTCTGAGAAGATTTAAGACATGCGTGTGTGCAATAAGTCGTTGTGCAGCAGTTCTCTTTAGGCAAAAATCGGCGGCAATGCAATTATCACTTAACCAAATACATTTTTACTCTTTACATTCTGTGTCCCTCTACCAGGGCTTACTGTGTGTATAGTGTCAGCTTCTACTGTAACCTTCCTTGACCCATTTGAATTGTATTGTCCACGCCTCGCTTTGATGTTATCAGTATCTTTATGACACTTGACTTAAGGTGTCCTTTCACGTGACCAGCCACTGTATACAGTCGCACTTAAGAGTGCGTATCCTACATATCGGGATGTCAAAGGTGAGTGAGGGACGCGACTAAAATGATCTAATCATTGTAGTTCCAAAGTCGACTTACTTTTTCTTTCCTCACATCGGCTACGGGAGCTCTATTCCGTATTCATCCGCCATCTCTGCCCCATTCTCTTCGCTCTGTCTCTTCTCCATAGGTTTTATCTATATCTCGTTTCCTCCACTTCCTATTCTTCTCTTGCCTCGCTTTCATATACATTTGTGCGTGTTTTTTTTGTTTTTTTTTGTTTTTTTTACACAAATATGTTTAAGTATATATGTGTGTATATATATATATATATATATATATATATATGTGTGTGTGTGTGTGTGTGTGTGTGTGTGTGTGTGTGTTAATATATATATATTATATATATTTATATGTGTGTGTGTGTATGCGTGAGGGGCTCCATTGGTTTTATGGAGCTGTGAACTCTGCAGGTTGTATTTAAAGCCATGAAGTTACTTCATCATCATGGAAACGTTTGCCCTTCAAGAATGACTTCCTATATGAAAACAGGTGAAAGTCAGATGGTGCATGGTCAGGAAAACAAGAAGGATGTTGTAGCCACAGGACTGTGATTCCATCTGGGCAATATGAGAGATGTGAACGGGCGTTGTCTTGTAGGAGACGAACACCTATGGTCAGTGTTCTGTGCCTCTAGGTTTTGATTGCCTCTCTCCATTTCTGTAGCAGAGAAGCATATTATGGTCCTGTAATTGTAGCACTTTTTGCCAGGAAGCCCATCATCACTACTTCATGCTGATCCCAAAATACTGTGAGCATGACTTTGCTTTTTTTTTTTTTTTTTTTTTTTGAGGGGTGGGGGGGGGGGGGTCAAAGTGCTTCCATTGACTGGGTCTTAGTTTCTGGCTCATAGTGGTGGACCCAAGTTTCATCCTGCGAGCTTAGTCTCTCTAAAATTCTTGGTTTTCTTGACACATGGTTAAAAGAGCCTTGGAACAATGGACTTGTTCCTACTTCTGGAAGGTGTTAGTACCCTGAGAATCCATCAAGCAGACTTGTGCATATGCGGATGGTCATAAATGATGTTCTCATTGGACGAACAGTAATAGGGCGATCTTCCAAAATGACAGTCTCCACTTGATGGATAATATTCTCAAAAATGGCAGACTGAGGCCGCCCTAGGATATGAGCCGTTTCCACAGATATCTGACCACACCTGAACTGGCGGTGCCAATGTTTAACAACGTCATATGCTGAACTGGAAATTAACCCATAACCTATAGAGATATGTATCATTACACATGTGAGATTTCAGACTCCTACAATATGAGGAAGTGGGTAAGGGGAAATCTTTTAATGTGTGCCTTTCGTACATCTACACACACACACACACACACACACACATATATATATATATATATATATATATATATGTGTGTGTGTGTGTGTGTGTATATATATAAGTATATACATATATATATGCATACATATATAAACAAACATATAAATACGTATATACATACACATGTATATATATATGTATATATATGTATCTATATATTATGTAAATTATTTATTATATATATACCAATATAGGTCTATATATACACATGCATATATATATATATATATATATATATATATATATATATATGTGTGTGTAAATATGTAAAGCATCTTAGTACACACACACATTCACACGTGTGTGTCTGTGTGTTTATATAAAAACAAATATGTATATATATACACTATATATATACAAATATATATAATGCATAACGTATATATATGCATATATATATATTTTTTTTTAACGGCCATTTACTCTACTGCAGGACATAGGCCTCTCTCAATTCACTATTGATAGGATATTTGACAGCACCACCCTTGCCTGATTGGATGCCCTTCATAATCGACGGCGGTTCGATGCGCTAACACTTGTGCCACGTTGGCGACTTCCCATACACCTGCGTTTGACTTCTCAAGGCGATATGTCGCATGTATATACATGCATATATATAGGCTTATACACACACACACACATATATATATGCATATATGTGCACACACACATATATATATATATATATATATGCATATATGTACACACATATATATATATGCATATATGTGTGTGTGTCTATATATATAATGGCCTATACTGTATGTGCATGTTTATATATACTGTATATCTATATAGGTATTGTGTGTGTGTGTGTGTGTGTGTGTATATATATATATATAAATATATGTATGTATTCAAGTGAATTCGGTATAAGGAAAGAAGAGCTAATAAAGGTCTGTGATGTTCTACTCTTTTAACAGTTAGTAAAATCTTAGATATTATGTAAACACATACAATACATATGTCAACACACACATATATATGTGTGTGTGTGTGTGTGCGTTTATGCGAGTGCATGTGCGGGTGTGTTTATGTGTACATGTACAGTATGCATGTATGTGTGTATATGTATATGTATACATGTATATATATGTAAGAATATATACATATATTATGTCTATCTAATGTATATAAATACACACACATATGGAATTGAAGCATAAAATATATATATATATATATATATATATATATATGTATATATACATGTATATATATATATATATATGTTTATATATACATATATATGTATATCAATATATATTTATGTGTGTGAATAGGCGTACATGCAATATGTAATGTATATATATACATATTAATATATATTTGTGTGTGTGTGAATAGGCATACATGCATGTACATATAAGAATACATATATATGGAGGTTTATGTATGTATATATACATATACATATTCTAATTAAGAATATGTATGTGTATATATAGATACATATGTATGCATACATAAATACACATTGTATATGTATATATACATATATGTATATATAAACATATACTCACATGCATATAAATAATTAAATATATATATGTGTGTGTGTGTGTATGAACACACACACACACATATTTGTAAGTATATATATACAGTGTGTGTATTCTTACTTTCTGTGTCGGATACCTTTCCCTTTCGCTTTTCCCTCTTTGTTTCTATCAGCTCGCTAATGTTCGTATCCTTTTTTTTTTTTTTTTTCTTTGCCTCTCTGGATCCTCATTTTCTTCTAAAGTAGCATATCTACCATGACCGACTTGAATTTGCCTTCACCTTGCCTCGGAAAGGGCAATCACCGGAGTACCATCTTTGCCACGAGCGACGGCTAGTAACCTTCAGATCCAAAATGTCTGCCTTGTCTCAGCGTAAATTCAGTCTGATCAGATGGATAAAAGATCATATGCCGACCACGCGACCCGATTATTGTTCTCTCTGTCCAGACTGAGGACGTCGCAAGCCGTAGGATGCGCCAGACTCGGTTCCTCTATAAACTTTGACCGCACAGTTCTTCTTGATTGACACTGGAGTCTCGGATGAAGAAAAGCAAGTTAGTATTTTTCGTGTTCTAGAAAATGTTCAGACACTGTATCATATGAATGTCATCATGCGATTACCAGTAATTATAGTGTTAGATTTTGTATTGTATGTAAACTCATGTGTATAAACTTTCCGGGCGTGGGTTCGATTGAAGATCTAATAAAGGTCTATGATGTTTTACTCTGTGATAATCAAGAAAACCTTAAGCATTATGTGTATATATGCGTTTGTGCGCGCGCGTTTGTTTGTACGTATAAAACCTTCTGTATCCCATCCAATCGAATGATTCTGTTATTAGGGTTAGGACCAAGGAACCAAGTGACGAGCCCATTTACTCTTCGTACAACTTCTTGCTAGCTCTGCCTCATCAGGATCCCCTTGTAATGCTTGTACATTTCACTTCTATCACCATTCCAAGAAATTAGAAACGGCCATACTCAAACGCAGTGAGTGATACCACTGGTTTCCATTAATGTGGTAGGTCAGTTATTGGCAGTTAGGTGCCAGAATGAGGAAATGACACCCGATTGCTGTAACTTTGATACACTAGTAAAATAATTGTGCTAGGAAATGTCAAACGCTCCTGTAATCCCTTGTCATGATTACACTTAAAACAAACATTGCAAATGAGTCAGCTAAGTCTATTACAAAGACGTTACCCATTGTATCATATGCTGTCCAGTTCTCCAACCGGTGGGCAAAACGGGGATGACACCCACTGACCTCGAAAAAGAGTGCAGCAAGACTTGTTTGTTGCATAGAGGAATCAATTTTGCATCACAAGAGATGTAAAATTGCTGTGGGAAGTAATGGCATCCAATATCAAATTATATGCCCTCAGGGGGGAATGGTCAACTTAATTTTTGTGTGTCAGAAGCTAGGCTTCCTTAACTTAGTAAATCAGTTGACAAAGGACCCAGGAAGTATATTAGGCAACATACCTACTTTCAGTCAATGAAGTTAGAATATAAATAAAATTAAAATGGAATATGACCTTATATGAAGCCGTAAGAGAACGGACATTTCTGATATATCATTGTAACGACATAGTCTATAGTGCTCATCTTATCGCTTATTATCACATTTTAATATAAAGTAGAAGTAAAAATGAAATACTATTAAATAATCAAAATGCTCGGTAGTATATTCCTGTTAGCTTCATGGATAGTTGAATGCAGCAATCCATAAAGTTTGTAAATGTTTTAGAGTTTTCTTATATAAGTAAACATTCATTATTAACTATTTTCCATTAAAGGGATAGGAAGGTGCCTTTTTTTTCTCCTGTAGTTTGTGGTTTTTTTTGAGAGAGTGAATGTGACAAGTGTATAAAGGCACAATGCAACAACCATGTTAGGGGAAACAACCGATACCCTTTCTATTGTTGCTGCAGTTGACTTAGGACATACATATGTAGGTCGAGTGAAGAAACTGCAGTCAATGCAAGCACCAAAACGGCAGCATCAATGCTCTCGATTGTAACTGCATAAAAGAGAGGCTGTACTATTCTCTTGCTGATACATAAATCTGCGAAATCTCCAGAAATTGGCTAAATGTCCTAGGTTTTATACATAAAATCAGGACTATATAACTTTGAATGTCTATTATTATTATGTCTGTTATTTAGGGTTCACAGTGATACTAGCTTTCGTTATAACTTGCAAAAGCTTCAGGTGCAGCAAGGGAACTACTAGGACAGCACCACTGCAATCAAGTACCAAAAAAATAACCAGCTGCTAACCGGGTTGTGTAAAAAACAATCCAGGAGAGCAATCTGGCATGAAGAGAGCTATAGACATGATAATTATTACCGACTGCGCCACAGAACTGAAGCATAAAGAACATCGTTTTGCCATTTGATTGCAACAGAGGTTTGGAAAGATAGAAACACAACAGCTGGAAGTAGAACTTGTACGACATGCTAAATTTCTCTGCTTCAGAAGTTCTCAGTTTGGTTTGGTATCATAATAATCAGACGAAGCATCTAAGAAATAGTTAGTTTTGAACTGTCCCCATGTTCACGCAGCTCAGGGGCGCACAGAGAATGAAAGGTAAAGAGACGGAGAAAACGATGGAGCGAGAACTTCCGCCTTACACTTTGATTGTTATGAAAAAGAGAAAGTGATTATGTGTGATTAATACGGTTAAGATTATTATGCATAAGAGAACGTGAACATATATAGGAGTGAGTGAGAAAGAGGATGAAGGTGAGCGCGACACCCCACTTAGTATACGAGCTTCGCGTCATAATCTTTTCCTTTTCTTCCAGCTTCATTTTTTGCTACCTCGTTAACTTATATTTCCGCGGCTCATTTAGTAACGTCTTGAACACCTTGGTTTCCAAAGACGCTGTTTTTTCCACGTTAACTTAACTACCACGGATTTATGTTCCTGTAGTTGTTTGTGAATTTTGTTACATGCAGATGGCTCCACATGTGCTCAGCCAGCAAGGAGTCTGTCAGTAGGCCCCAGTGACCGATGCTGATTTCCCCGTTCCTTGAATTGGCGGGAAAATGTGTTTTTCTTATTAATACAATTGATATTGATACTAATATTATTGTTATTGATTATGATTATTAAATTGTTATTAAAATCTTGGTAACATTTAAGACAATAAGTACAAAAGACCTTTTCCAAAAGTCAAGGAAAAGGGTAAACAGACTTGTAGAGCCATCTATGTGTAAATACATGTAATTTAATCTTGCCTTCCGTGCTGAAAAGTCTTGCGACACTGGAATAGAAATATATCAGCATATACATAACAGTTACAAATTCTTCCTGGAACAAGAAAAGGACGCTTAAACCATACGCATTTCCATTTTCCCTGATAAAAGTTAAATCAACCATTCCTATACTTTCACGGTTATATTCACATCTCTCAGATTCCTCACACAGA
>NC_061824.1:39882667-39892667 GCF_019202785.1 Penaeus chinensis
GATGTCACTGTGCAAAGGTATTCTGTATGACAGTTTCCATCCTCACAAGTGCATCTGTGGTCGATCTCAATTTTCGAAACACATATTGATATGGGGTCAGCACATTTTCCTTCTTTAGGAACCATGTCAACCTGAAATTTACCGTTTTCTCCATCAGCTTGCAGATGCAGCTGGTGAGATATTGGTCTGTAATTCCCTAGTATGAGTCCATCTCCTTGTGCATAAATGGCAAGTTGTGTGGAAGTTCTGCTGCAGTCGTACTGAAGAATGACACTGGGTGTTGTTCCTGTTCAGCCCGAAGAGTGGAGAATCGGGCAGTGTAAGATGCTCCAGAGAAGAAGTATGCCATGGATTAGCTAGCTTATTTGCAGCAACTTCTTTGTGTGTGAGATTCTGCCATCTATCTTCAGAGCAGGTGGTGACATGGATGTGTTCTTTCCAGCGATCTTACACACCTTGTCCCATACCCATGTTAAGGGGGTCCCAGAGTTAATTGAGGATACATACTGTCTCCACAACACCCATCTAACCTCCTTTAGCACTCACCTGGTCTTGGCTCGGGTCTTTTTATAATGAATCAAGGTTACATCGCTGGGGCATCGTTTCAACTGCCTAAATGCAGCTTGTTGGTACAATGGTACCAGAGGTCGACGGTACTGCCCACTACTTTTGGGAATGGATGCTTCTGCTGCAAGGTGAATTCGTGATGTGAAGTGATTAACAGCATCTCAAACATACTGGAAATTATTCACAGGTTTTTGGATCTTTTTAGATCTAAAAAGATCCAAATCCGCATGTTCAAGTCGCCATCTCTAAACTCCATTGGCCTAAAGTATTGGAAAGTGGTCGCTTCCATGACCTGCCAAGGGAAATTCAACTGTGAATCAGGTGAACCAATCGACAGGTCAATATTGGAGAATGTCCCAGTTTGAATTTGGAAGTGTGTGGGTGTGTTACTGTTCAGTAAAACTGCATCTACTCTTGAGAACAAGGACTCCAAGGCCCTTCCTCGAGACTCCCCAGAGGTGATTCCGAGTATTGAAATTTCCCAAAACTAGAAATGGATGAGGCAACTGCCCAAGTAGATCTTCCAAATCATCTATGTTGAGGAAGGTAGATGGATACAACTGTATAAGGTCGTGTCAAGCCCTTTCTCACAGCCTTCACCTGCAGTGTCGTCTGCAGGTGGATGGCCTGGAAGAGAACATCCTGACATACCATCACTGCTACTCCTCCATGAGGTCCATTATCAAAGGTCCCATAATGAGCTTGAACTTGGAATACTCTCAGTGAAATCAGGCGATTTTCTATGGTCATAATCTCCCATAGCCATAAACTGGGTTACATGAAGCTATCAGATGTTGCAATTCTTCCCATTTTGCTTGAATTTCCAGACAGTTCCATGGGATTAGGGTATCCAATTCTTCAGGTTGACAAACTACCTCTTCATAAGGTGTTTGGCAGCACCTGTGGTTAAGGCCTGGCTCACACCTTTAGGCTGTCCCTTTCCAGCATCTTGGGGGTACCTTTTGGGGGGTTTACCTGTGGAATTAGTTTCCACATGCTTCCTTTGAACAGGCTCAGGATTTCTTTGCCTGGGCAAAGGACAGACCTGAGCCTTTGGTTTTTCCTTAATGGATTGAGGAGGACTTTTCTCCTTACCTGGTTTGGGAGCCTGGAAACCATTATGATTCCCATTCTTGCCCTTTGGAAACTGGAAAGGTTCCAGTGTGACATATGACATTCCAGAGGGATTGGCCTTGGGATTGTGTAAGTCGTCAGGGAATCATAAAAATTTGAATTTAAAGTCTGCATTTCAAAAATTGGATAACATGTTGAGAAACTGTAAGTTGAGTATGAAAACCAGACTGTATGTGCTAAATTGCTATGTCTATCTTGATTTGTGCTATAGAAGTGAGACTTGGACACTAACAGCAGATTTGAAGAAACGCCTAGAGAGCTGTGAGATGTGGAAGATGATGAGAATACTGTGGATGGACAAGGTGAACAACGAAGTCCTTGTGAGATCTGGTGTGAATAGAAAGCTTATTAAGGACATCAGGATTAGCTATGCATCTTATGGGGCATGTTCTTCGGAAAGGGGGATTTGAGAACCTGGCATTAAATGGAAAGATAGAAGGGAAGAGAAGCAGGGGAAGGAAGAGAATACTATGGATGACTAGCCTAGTTGGATGGACCCAAGAAAACGGTATAACAACCAAGAAGACAGAGCTGATATGCACGGCTAACAACAGAGAAATGTGGCGAAACATGATTGCCAAAGTCTTGTGATATGGCACCAAGAAGAAGAATTAATATTGATATTTTTATTCTTAATTATATTATGATTTTTAAAGTGTTATTAACATATTAATAACATTAAAGATAATAAAATCATATGAACAAAGCTTAAAAAAAAAAAAAAATAAAAAAATAAGGAAAAGGATAAACAAGTGGGATAAGTAAGACTAATAACTGACTCCTTGGTGACTAAGCACTTTAAAGCCAACTATGTGTGAAGACAATTGATGAACTTCGGTTAGAAATCACCTCCCTAATCTCAGGGTAGGAGGTTCCTTGCTGATGGGTGGGTTTGACACAAGTATTGTGACACCACTTGCATCGAGACTAACTATTGGAGGGTCTGCTTGGTACAACTGCTCAAAATGCTCAGCCTAATATTCACGAATCCCAACCTGATCTCAGGTATGAATGTAATATACAGGAGTTTCCTATATTCATTTATTTTTTCTCTTATTTAGGTGAGTGTGTGGATGTGGACTGTTGTCGAGAATCCACTGTGGAAGCCTGCCTGTTCTCTAGGCTGGTTAGAATCCAGACTGTCTGAGATTGTGATGACTTTTGTGAAGTTTGTAACTGAAAGGAAGCTTATGGGTCGGTAGTTTTGTTTAGATCCTTTCTATCCTCTTTTGTATGTATCTAAATAATTGTTGGCTTTTTCCAGGCTTCCGGAGATTTTCTGTTGAGAAGGCATTTTTTAAAAAGATTGGTTAGTTTCACTGTTGTAATTTTTCCTGCATCTGTTATAAGCTCTACATTAGTTCTGTCTTCACCTAGTGTTTTCCCTCTCTTCATGCCTTTAAGTGCTCCTTATTTTTCTGTTGTGATGTTATCGCGTTTGCATCTATCCATGGCTGTTCTTTTGAGTTGTATAGATCCCTGTTAAAGTCTTCCATTACTCATATGATTTCATTTTTATTATATGTCACTTCCCCGTTTGGTTTCTTTATTGCTTACATTAGATTTCTCCCTGTTCCAAGTCTCCTTTTATATGTTTTCATGCTAGTACCTGAGATCACTCTTTCATGTATTATTTGAGTATTGAATTTACATATTCTCTTTTCTTTTTACTTATAGTCTTTGTTACTTCAGCTACTTCTGTCTTGTCCCTGTTTGACGATACATTCATGACCCTGCGTTTTTGCATAAGCTGTTTAGTTGCAACCGAGAGCTTGCTGGAGCTTTGCTTGACTTTCTTACCACCTACTTCATGCACAGCTTCCTTTACTATGTCATTGAGCTGTTCGTTGATTTTGTCAATGTTGAGATCTTCTGTGTTTTGGATGTTAAGGTTAAATTCTGTCGCTCTGGTCTTCAAGTTAGCTAAATTTGGCTGCGGTTTTCGTATGACTTTGTTCCTTTCCGTTCTGAGGTGTAATTTAATTAGGCTCTAACCATTCTGTGATCACTGCGAACATTTACTGTATTAATAACACGCCTACTTGAAATTATGAAGTCAATTTCGATTTTGATGTCAGATTTGATGACTTCCATGTCCGCTCTAGTCTTTTTCCGAGGAATGTATTCATGATATTGAGTGATAGAGTCTCCACAAAATCGACTAACATTTGTCCCCTTTTATTCCTAGTGCCTTTGTCTTAGGTCTTAGGTGTAACTTGTATATATATATGTATATATATGTGTGTGTGTGTGTGTGTGTGTGTGTGTGTGTGTGTGTGTGTGTGTGTGTACACATACATATAAACAGTATATACACATACATATATATATATATGCATACATATACATATACATATAAATAAACACACACACGCATATATATACACATTCATACACAAACACACATGTATATATTTAACCTGTTGCATTGCATGATGTTATATCATTCGTTAAATGTTTTATATTTAAAATATATGATTTCGTGTATATTTGTCTGTTTACATGTATGTATGGATGTGCTTATGTGTTTACATGTATGTATGTATGTTTGTTTTTGTACATGTGTATTATCCTTATTATATAGATGAATTTGTGTGGTATATGTGTCCTGTGCATGTTGTTATATGTTGAGGCTGATTATACCTAAGTTTTGTTTGGTGCGGAAGACGCGTTGCTATTTATGCTGTATAATATGCGTAGATGACGCATGCCTTGCCTCAGTGAGAACGTGCCAAATGTCACCAACTTCAAGGTGAACTCCAGAAAAAAGTTAACACCAAAAGCGTTTGTATTTTTTTCGTCTTATATTGTACAATGGTTCTCTTATCAGGTACATCTACTACGAAGGCGGGCACGACGTCAAAGTTAATGTTTCCCCTATGTTTATTTTTCTGAGAAGGAGACATGTCGGTGGCCAGGTAGGTAGGACACCTCTGCTACCGCGTTCTTCTGGCATCCGTGCTTCTTCAGATTATACACATTTGTTTACATTTTTTCTTTAACAGGTCCACATTTACGTAAATCTGAAGAACGATAAATGATTATGTACCTTTCTTGTATTCGTTTATGTTGATTTGGAGGTAGATTTTACGGAAATGAAAAATGAAAGCTTTATTGTCATTGGATACAGCTTTTTCTGGCACCCACGTGTTTCTGCTCAATAACATGTTTTATATGCTGCTGGTAATGAACTCAAACTATGGTTTGATTACAAGTTTTTGAACCTTTTGATTCTTGGAAGAGGTAATTGCAAAAAGCCTGTGCATAGTTAGGGGTGTCAGAATGCAAAGAAATAAGATACATTATTAAGCCTAAAATATATTGCCTCACACAAGAAAGCAAGTTTATAGTTCTGGAAAGTTCGATAAAAAAATATATATATAATAAAGATCAAACAAACTCGAGCCAGTTAGATCAACAAGTTTCGGAACTTTCAAATTAGATTTACAAAATACAGAGAATCGTTTTATTATATAATATTCTTAGCAAGAAAAAAAAAATAATAATTGCTTGTCCGTTGTTATCAGCGTGTACATACGCAAGCATACCTACGTGTCCATAATTGCAAGGTTCATAACAATGGTATAGTAACAATTAACATTAGAAGTTTAAATAAATGCGGCTTATCAAATTTCTAAATAGTTGTGAAATACATTTTTTATTCGAAACATTCCAGTAACAGATTCCAAGGATGTTACAGCCATGCAGTGCGGACTTGGCCACGGTGTCTGCGCATGCAACATCGCCCTCATTTCGACTCCCGCGGCTCGAACACCAGCTTGAAGGGCCTCGGGGACAGCGTGATGCCACACACTGGTTCCTGGGATGGGTCGCCCTTCAACTCGTCCTCGAGTTTGATTCTGAACTTGAGCAGGATCCGGGTCGTAAAAATGAACAGGATCATCATAGCGAACTCGTCCCCGATGCACCTGCGACGGCCTGCAGAAATCACAAATCATTTTGAACTCTAGAGCTTAATTTGGATTAAAATATTGCTGCAACAATCGATTCAGTTTTTGTTTTGATATTGTGAAGTAAAATAACATTCTGCCTTTCTGACAGTCTTTTGGCATAATATCCCGCCTGTAAATATCACTTTTCAAGAATAAAATTTAGTTTATATTGTGCATGATCCACTAAGGAAAAATATGAGTGATGGGAGTTGCAGTTTGAGTTACATTTTCATTTTTAAGATGATCAAGATGCCCATTAAAACACAACTGTAAGACCATATATTTCATTTAGAGAAGCGTTACTACCACAACTTGCATCACCGATATGTCTAGCCTTAGTTACGTAACAGCATTGTCATCCCAGAAAAACAAACTTAAAGCTACTCCATCTGCAAGCCCAGAACGACATATACACCATAGTCATTTCAGCCATCATGGGCAACGCCACCCCCATAATGCATTCATCTTCGGGTGGTTGCTTCTTTTCTCTTGCCAGTACGACTCATTAACGACCTGCTTCTCGCCTAGAGACATCTTGTTGAATTCGGAATGACAGAAACTTTGCCTCTCTCTCGTTGACGTAAATTCCTTCAATTTCTAACGTTTACAGCACACAAGAAACCAATAGTCATTTGCTTCTGTCACTGTTTTTTTTCTTTTCTTTTCTTTTTTTCTTAATTTAGGTCTTCCATTTTTCCTAATCACTGTTCTAGAAATGAAGAATTACGGTAAATATGGCTGAACGTTACCCCGCAACATCTTGTCGTCTTATGAAATCCTTAGTATTCCCCGATGTAAGTTACAGTAGCAACTAAATCCCTCTTCAGTCACCTGTGAAACCAATTTTGTTTCCGTATCGAGGTTGACTGGATGCCTCGTTTTTGATAATGATGAAGAATCATCTTCCTTAAAATACTCAGCAAAGGGACTCAGACGCTGTATAAAAGGCTTTTAAGGTATATCTGGCGAAAAGCAGGCTTGTAAATCCCTAATCACGAGACGGTTAAGAAGTCCTTTAAATATGTAGCCTTATTTGCTATATAAGAATCTGATTTTTCCTGCAGACATAGTATGAGAACGTATTGATCTTTATGATAATAATCTCAGTATAAATATAATATAAATTCTGGAACTAATGAACTCCCTGGAAGTATGATATATGAAGTGTTTTGTTATGACCACTAGAAAAATACGCAATTTTCACTGTTATGGTCATGTAGACGGTTCATGGACATTAAATTATCTTTTTTTCATGTTCACAATCGGCACTACCATTGTTATCATGACCACCGCCATCGGTACCTAGCACCTTCCCGGTCCACTGTTCTGTCATAGCAAGACTATTGTTTCTGCCTGCCTGACCCCGATTCTTTTGAACGCTTGTCGCATCTAACGTCCTGCCAAAAGACGTCCTTGGGGAGGTTGGAATTTCTATAACCTTGGCGTGAACAGTCAAACTGACATATAAATAATGCGTATATCTAACTGTTCTTACAAATTATCCCGATACTTTAAAAACCTGTTTCTTATCGCCAAGGTTAGATTCGACTCATTAAAGCTATTACTTTTCTGACTAAAATTTTTGTTGTACCAAATTTTGGTAATACACCAGGTTGAAGCAAGCTTTACCATTGCAAGATGTAGATAACACAGTTTCCATTATTTGAACACATACTTCCTCAGTTCTAGGCACTATATCAGATTCAGATCCTGTTAAGCATCATGATTTTACACTAGCAATCCAATATTACCTACGGCTGTTTATATATTACCTACACCATTCCTCAAGCCGCATATCACATTAGAAAAGACTTTGACAACAGCATCAATAACACTCACCCGTCTGGAAGGGCATGAAGGCCGGATGTTTGAGCACGCGGCCTTCCGTGTCGAGAAACCTCTCGGGTCGATACAGCTCCGGATCGGGCCAAGTGTCGGGGTTGTGGTGGACGAACCAGAGAAGCGGTAGGATCATGGTGTCTCGGGGAACCCTGTAGCCAGCCACGCGCAATTCCTACATGGCGGAGGTACAACAAAGTAAGCAAGCGAACCAATGCCAGGATGTCTTGGTTAGTTGCAATGAAAGGGGTAATTTGTTTACGAGTAATCATGATAAACTAGTTGGGTTGCTCCTGCTCGTCCCTACTTTTTGGCACTTTCGCTGTTTCCATCTTTCTGTTCCCCAGGGTCTGTCATTCTTTTCCCTCACGCTGTCACCCCATCTCTCTCTTCTCTCGCTCTCGCTCTCTCTCTCCCTCTCCCTCTCCCTCTCCCTCTCCCTCTCCCTCTCCCTCTCCCTCTCCCTCTCCCTCTCCCTCTCTCTCTCTCTCTATCTCGCTCGCTCGCTCTCTTCATCTATCGATCTACCAAACTGTCACTCTCACCTTGTTTCTCGGTTTTCCTTCAATTTTCCCGTAAACCTTCTGTGCTTATATTCACCCCACTATTTCTTCGTTTTCCTCCCCCCCCCCCCCTCTCTCTCTCTCTCTCTCTCTCTCTCTCTCTCTCTCTCTCTCTCTCTCTCTCTCTCTCTCTATCTCTCTCCTTCCCTCCTTTTCTCCCCTACCCCTGCTAATTATCTCACTCCTTCTCCCATTATCTCTCTATTTCCCTTCCTCCCTCCCTAGCACTCTGTCTCTCCCCTTCCCCTCTCTTCTTTCTCCTCGATATATCTATCTCTCTATCTATTTTCTTCTTAGTCTACTATTTTTCTATCTATTGTTTTAGCTACTTCTATCTATTCCTCCTTTACCCCATTTTCTCTTCTCCTATACACTCCCTCTTCTGCCCTTCCTATCCTCCTCTATTTTTCACCCTTCCCTTTCACCTTCTATTACTCTCTCTATCATCCTCACCTAACCTCACGCAACATCTTATTAGCTTTCCCAGTTCACCTACTTTTTCAGTATTTTTCTCTATCTTCCTTTCGTCTGCTCCTTTTCTTCTTCCTTCTCTTTTTCTACCCCACTCTCCCGTTCCCGTCTTCTGCACTCTCTGCTATCCATATGCCCTTCGTCTCTTCCCTTCCATTCATCTCTCTCCCCTTCCTCTCTCTCTACATCCATATATCCTCCCTTCCTCATTTTCTTCCTTTTCCACCTCCATCCATCTCTCTTTCCCATCCGCTTTCTCATACCTTCTTTTCCCCTTACCCTTCCACTCCCTCTTTCCTCTTACGTCCATACTTCCTCCCAGTTCCTTTCACCCATCCGCCCTATCTCTTTTCCCTCCGTATCTCCTCCTCGTCCGCCTTACCTGAGAGACGCCGTGCGGAATGCCCAAAGGAACAACACTGCGGAGTCGCTGCGATTCCATTATGGCTGCCTGGGTTAAGGGCAGGTCCTCGCCCTCTCCCAGGGTCACGTAGTCACGTCCCTTGGCTTGTTCATCTAGTTCGCGTTGGATTCTTGTCTGTAGGAAATGGAATGTCGATATCAGTTTGTGTGTGTGTGAATATATATACTTTTCTTCGATTTTGACTTTTGACCTTTGTACTCCGAAAGGTCATTTTGTTTTCAAAACGAAAGGTACGCTGATTCTACGACGCTTCTAGACTACTCTTGACCTTACCTGTCCTTGGCTCTCGCTTCAGCACCATCCTTTCCCTCTCGCAGCGAATATCCCAGCATCCTTTTTTACTATATATATATAGATAGATAGATAGATAGATAGATAGATAGATAGATAGATTTTTTTTTTTTTTTTTTTTTTTTTTTTTTTTTTTTTTTTTTTTTTTTGCTTACTAATGCATTTTTATAACTATTTATATTTGTTTGCCTGTCTCTCAATTTATACGGATGAGCGTGCGCATTGATAAACATATGTATCTGTCCAACATTACTGTCCTTCCATCTTGTTTACAAACGTCTGTACACTCCTCTGTGCCATTCCCTTTTCCATGAAACTGTTAATAGACTTAAAACAAACCTAGCCTTTGAAGGTCACCCTTTCCAGCTCCATCAGTTTTGCCTTTCCACGACGTGTCTTGTCCCCACAGACAAGGCTGGCATTTCTATCACCATGCTTCACTGCCCCTTAAAGTGATGGAGTTACAAGATGATCATGAATGCAAAACATGAGTCGGGCTGATGTGCCTTAGCTGGCACAGAGTCAAGCCGCGCAGCAGACCTTGAACTGCCTTTAGCGTGAACACCTTAGATGTAGCATTAATCATCAATTCAATTAGGACGCTTGAAATTGATCATTAATTTTCGTTATTTTCACATTAAATAGTCTTATGTTAAGCATCTGTTAACGCTAAAGCTTTAACGAGATTTGACCTTGGGAAATATGAGCACAGATTCGCCTTGCAGAACAGGCTTTCATGTAAAATTATTTCTTTCTCT
>NC_061824.1:39897667-39900167 GCF_019202785.1 Penaeus chinensis
TACCTGTCCATAAGGCTGTTGTCCGGCTGCTCCTAATTAATGCAGGGACATCACCTGCAATACCGCCATTTTGTCTCGTCCAAAAACTCTTTAATCTTTGCCCATTTCGACGGTGATATTGTTTGTATTCTATCCCATCTTCCGAAGTACCGAGTCTCTAGCTCTTCAGAATGCAACGATTTAGCTTCCCGCTGCTGAATTCCGCCATCAGCTTTCACCACTGAACTATGGGTAATTTACTTCTAGCTGGAAGTCCTATTTTTTTTTTTTTTTCATTTAAGTGATAACAGACTATTCAGTAGCAATTGCATCTGTCATCACAGTTTAAGCTGCAAACATGAAACATCAAATTCCATGTTTAAGTCTTTAGTCACAGAGACGGCTCCATGAAACATCAGCTCCACATTATTTATCCTATTAATAGGCATCGAAATTAACTCTTCGTAAGACAATCTTCGTTAAACTAGATATCCATCCTTTCCAGCACAAGGGTGGTTTCGTAAATTACGCATCATTCGCTTTCTTTGGCTTCTAATTCATGACAGATACATATTGATTATGTTTTGAAAAAAGCGGACTACTTCCTTGATTATCAATTCTTCTCTTAGACAAAGCCGTTCTGAAGCACTTTATTGTTTGTTTAATTAATAATGTGTGTTACTTCCCTCGCCCTTATTGTGATCCGGGAGAAATTAAAATTTAACATTCCTTCCAAGATATACACATACAACTAAACACATATTAGGTTATACAAAAGGAAGCAGAGTCCATAAACGGCTTCAGAGACGCTGCTCTTATCGGGATATCGCTATGGCAACAACGATCACAATGCTCAAGTCACCGTAAAAAAAAGTAATATGGTGCACGGAAAGTATTATTATTGACATATCCACTACTTAGGTTACAATAATATTAGTGAATATGCCAATGCTGACAATGTCGAATAATCATAATAATGATGAGAATGGCAAAAAAGATATTGATAATGGGAGATGAAATAAATCGGAGTAGATTAGTTATTCTGCACTATGTTGTGAAAAAGCGATAATAAGGACAATATAATGTTATCAGCAGTAAATAATGATATAAACAACAGTAGCAATGATACTGACCGCAAAATGTAATGATAATTGGTATAATAACAGTTTCAATCATAATGATACCAATAACATGAAAACTAAAGCGACATAAAATGATTAATATAAATGAATGATGATGTGAAAAGAAATGAAAGTGCAGTTAAAGAAGATTTCACAGTTACTATCGTCTAAATATCAGCTAATCATAGGCTTTAGAATCGTTCATCCGAGAGACACGTCAAGACCCAGCCCTCAGGACAGCGACAGCAGCGAATGCTCGTCTGGCGCGCGTATCCCTTCACTTTCTGTTTGTGAAGAGGCTTTCCCAACGGCAGTCTTGCCTCAGAGTTCGCCGCTGAACAAACTTGGGGCGTCATCTGTATGGGTCATAAAAGTTAATCCAGCATTGAAGTTTAAGCCAGATCTCTAATGCGCATGCACAATGGCAGCATCTAGGATTAAATTTAATTAATCTCCGGACTAGACTTTACTTTTGAGTTCAAATTTTGATTCTGCACATGCGCCGAATGAGCTTGTTAATAACATGTATTCATACGTCATGACATCATCAACTCCATAGAAAAGATGGAGTTGAGTTGCCTTTAATATTCATAATAACAAAATAAATTGTGACATTTTAATTTCAGAGATGTATGTGAAAATTCATTAATATACAGTTTATAGACACGGTAAAGGCAATGCTATTTCCGGTTGGGAAAACAAAAACAAAAAACAAAAACATTCCGAAGTTATCCATTTGTTTACCCGAAGAAAATCGAAAGTTATTAATAACATCGAAATTTGTTTTCAAATTCAAAGTAAAACTTCCTGATTCTTTAAAGTAAAGTGACTTCAAAACCGCGTGGACATTTTTTTTTTTTTTTTTATGATCCTCGCTGGCAACAGCCTGAAAAGAACTCCTTTCCCCTGCCCTGCGGTCACACACGAGAAAGAGCTCTAGGGGAAAACTCCCGCGAATGTAAATTGATATTACGAGTATCTGTTTTTTGTATGACGCCTTCATTTCGGATGTCTATAATATTTATAGACTATTAGAAGCCATTTATATGATTTTATTTGTACTAACACATATATGTCGCCATGATATAATACTAGCATAGATGTGTATATAATTTTTTCCTTTGTAGCAAACGTTTCCTTATCGATATTAGCGTATAATATGAAATGTGTAAAGGGTCAATGCTAATTGCCATTAGTCACATACCAGCTTTTTCATGTAAAACAGCAGATTTCATGATAATCGCATTGGCTCTTGCGCCGGGCAGTGTGTCTTGCATCTTCTGTGCAAGTACTTTGGATTTGGATTAATTTCATACCGAAATTAACTTTTATGACGCGTACAGAAGACGCCCTTGGTTCAGTGACACCAGTGGGTAGGAGGGTGGGTGTGTTCTAATGCT
>NC_061824.1:39905167-39920167 GCF_019202785.1 Penaeus chinensis
ATCGAGTTTCGTCTTTGCATATGGTCAATTTATGTGAAACCAGTGTGGCAGAATTCGTTTAAAACTTATAAAGCTTCTCAACTTATTACGTGTAATTATGCGTATGTTTATATTTTTAGTCTCACACAATACAAGGTGTGTGTGTTTGTACGTTTAGAGCATATGTGTGTAATATATTATTTTGTGACGAGAAAGAAGCGAAGCCTTACTTGTATGTCAGGGAAAAGCGCCATGTTGAGGAGGTGCCACTTGAGGGTCGTGATGGTCGTTTCCGAGCCCGCCCCGAATAGGTCGGCGGCCACATGGTGCAGCTGCTTGTACGTGAAGGTGCCGACGTTCTCCCCAAGCTGTCTCCGTTTCTGCGGGAAATACATTCAAAGGATAAGTAGTGACATACACATGTATACACACACATACACACACAGACCCCCCCCCCCCCTCTCCCACATACATACATGTATGCATGTCACGCATACATACGCATATCATTCATGTGATCAGGCGTTAACAACCTCTGACCCTCTTATCTCTCCTCTGAGATTGATGATCTTTGGCTTGGATTTGGCGCGAGGAAGAAACGCACGCGGCCCTTAGCAGAGAGTTTTCTGGTTTGCTCGGTCGAGGAGGAAGTCTCAAAGGAATCAGCGGCCGAGTGACTGGCAAGCGACGGAAAACTGACGTAAGTGGATGCTGAGGATTTGTGAGGATGAACGCGGCTTGTTGCTCTACCCGGCCAGGGCTCCGCTCTCTCTCTCTCTCTCTCTCTCTCTCTCTCTCTCTCTCTCTCTCTCTCTCTCTCTCTCTCTCTCTCTCTCTTCTCATGGACATACATATATATCAATAATAAATAGAATGTATATATAATGTGTGTGTGTGTGTGTGTGTGTATGTGTGTGTGTGTGTGTGTGTGTGTGTGTGTGTGTGTGTGTGTGTGTGTGTGTGTGTGTGTGTGTGTGTCTGTCTGTGCGCGCGCGCACATCTATATCTATCTATCTATATATATATAGATAGATAGATAGATAGATATATAATGTTACACATAGTGCCGCATACACATACAAGTATAACTTTATTGCGGTGTAAATTAGATATTGTTGAACGCCGTGTTTCGTGATTGTCGACGCCGCGGCCGAGCCGAGGGCGTCCCGAGCTGCCGATCAATCCGCTCTTCCCGAACGGCCCGCCGTTGACCCAGTACCTCCAGTGCTCTTTTATTGTGAGGCCAGAGGAAGAGACAAGGGAAAGGTACCTGTCTCTTCGTGCGTGAACCTAACCAGTAGCAGCCTACCCAATAAAAAACACACACCCGTGTGTATATAGGTATATACCGTCACAATGAAGCCTCTGACTAGACCAGAAACCAATTAGCTCATGTTGTAACTGACCATCTATTTGCATAAAGAATATTTCTTATGATCATGGAGTGTGTAAAGTACAAAGGAATGTACAGACCCAGCCCAGCGATGTTTCCCAATCTGTTTTTGTGAAAGGACCTAAAAGGCGCGACACAGAGAGGCGAATGATGGAACGACAGTCTAATTTGGCCTGAAAACAAAATACATAAAAAAAGCGATGAGGGTTCGACCTGTCAAAGAAATCCGAGATCAGATTCCCACTTTAGATATGATTATCGGGAGAAACATGCAGAATTACACTGCAAAGGGATTCTACTGCAAAATGCTGCACACACACAAATGTACTTATACATACATGTATATACATACGCACACACACACACACACACACATATATATATATATATATATATATATATATATATATATATGTGTATGTATAAATATGCATATACATACATAAACACTCATACATATATAGATATACATGCACACACACGTGCACATACATATATCTATGTGTGTGTGATAAATATGTATACACACATAGATAGTGTTAAATAGATATATACTTAGAACGAGAGATTCTGAAAAAGTATATATATCTGGTATCCGATTCACCTCCGCCAGAGACGTATCGCACCATCCGTATTATTGACATTTAAATTTGGTGTAAAAGTGAAACTAATAATAAGACGTAGTTACCCATCTCTACCTTGCCTGCACGGCGATCTAGAGAGAAGTACAACATTCAAACGAGCATGGACACAAAACGATACCAGTATTTTCAAACGTACCCTTTCCCCTTGCATGTTTTTTTTACCTGATTGGATACCTGATGACTAATAGTCGTCAAGGTTAGGACACTACTAGCAGATCTCCCATTAAGGCCTCACTAGTAAAGTATGGGTATCAGGGGACTGTTCTTTCAACTAATAGCAACTATTTTGTCAAACTTTGTTATATCAAGTGTTGTTATTCCTCGGGTTCAATAATATGTACATACATTAGTAAAACGATGTAGCTCAAAATCAGCGTATTTGTATTAGCTTAATAGTCATGAATATAATAAACCTTTTTCAAATGCCAGACAGCAATAAAAAGGGCAGTGTAGACATAAGTGTTTTAATACTATTTCTTCTCATACAGGGAGGTTGGGCAGATGTCTTCAAGGCGAGTAGTGCGTGGGGTAATTCTGTTTCTTCTATTTAACTTTTTGAAAGTCATTCAACTTTGTTTCAACATCGTTAGATGGAAATTTTTCCAATCACGTGTAGTTACCAAAGAACGAAACTCGTGTAATTTCTATTCAGGATGTTATTATAACAATGGTACAGTTCTGTATGTGAATAGGTAACGAATTTTACGGTAAAAATCCTGAATTCAGTTTCTGTGGACATATACTTATTGTTGTATATTATAATCATTTGCTCTTTATTTCTGTCATAGTTCATATAGTGCAGATAGTATTACCTTAACATAAATGTTACAGTAAAATGTTTATGCAACTAGTTGCAAATGGAGAAAATCTAATTTCAGATATGTTGCCAAGTTGTAGTTAAGGCTTTGCAACATTATCTAATAGCTAGCGTTTTTCATTCGTAGGACTGGTTCACTGATAACCAAGGAGAAATATGGCGGACTATCTTGTTTCTTATTTGCTTTTGCTTATCTGGTTCGCTGATGGTAAATATTCTAGCCCCCTGTGCGCAGGGTACTTTGTTGCGAGTGACACTTCACATAATCAGGAGCTTCAAGGCTGTGATAGGAGACGGTGCCCTGTCCGCTGGCCCAGTCTACCTTGAGCTACAAAGAAATACTCTTCCATACAACGGCCTGGCGTAGCAACTCCTGCTACTAGGCGACAGTAGTCCTGGGGGCGGATACTGCTTGCAGTGCCTTGCAGCCTGCAACTCATCTGTTATGCTCGCCTTACGTAAGCCTTACCATTCAATGTCAAATGGTTCACTCGGTCGTCGGTGTCGCAGCCTCGCAACTACTGTAATACTAGAAAGTGGCTGCTTGCTGTACACTACCTTGTGGCTCTTGTCAACTTGTACAAATGTAATGATAAACTCAAACGGGCCATCAGCCAATCAGCATCCTTGGTAAAGTCTTCTGGAAAGTCTCAGTAGCTGCATTTTAAGTAATACATTACCATATACGGGATGATATACGGTTGTTTGGATAAAAAGACTGCGCGCGCGCGCATTGTTGCCTTTACGCTATTGCATAAAATGTACTGTTTCAGATCTCGGTGAAGCTGAGAGTATAATTATTGTTGCAAATATATGCAGAAAATACTTTCGTTGGAAGGATAAATCGTACAAAAGAAAGGTCTTTTAAATTACATATACGCAAGGTAAAAACTTCTGATGTCTGCCCGTCAGACTAATTAATAAGCAACCTCAAAATCATGTTGGCAGGCTCTCTTTAGTGTGTTGCCAAGATTTCAGGGTACGTGGTTTGGGTGGTCACTGGGGCGCGTTGCTTATGCTGGACGCCTAATAGGTCATTTTAGGAAGCCCAGCTGTGTTGTAGCAAAGGGTACGTGTGTGACCGAGACAGTTCTCTCCTTTGTAGTTACAACCAATATAACCGAGATCATGTGCCTGACTTTCCTTTCGTCCTATGTAATCTAAATATTTAACTAAACATACCTCGTTAAGCGAGCAAAACAAGAAGGAAAGTGGCTCATTTTACCTTCACGTAGGCATCCACAATGTGCCTAGGCGTGTCCTTGGCCTCATCGTCGCTGGGGGTCTCGTCGACCGCAGCCTGACTGCCGTGGCTGCTTGAGGAGGATTCCTGCTGGAGGTCCTCCTCGTGCGCCGAGATGATCTTCTGATACTCGGCGTGGGTCTTCCGCTGGTTGTACGTGATGAAGCTGAAGACGCGATTGTATTGCGGGAGGTATCTTGCATTGGGTAGAAGGGAGAACATATAGAACAGATGCTAGCAACACTGAAGCATTCGAGTATTATTGCTAATACTTGTGATATTACATTCATTATGAAGTATAAGGAAAAATATTCATGTTAACACGATATTATCGTATATTAATGTTCTCTATCTTGCTACTCTGATCATTTGCATCATTAGTATGATATTTAATGATATTGTTACTTATGTTCATGCGCACGCCCGCGCACACACATACAAAGAACGAACAAACACGCATGTATAAAAATACACGAGCAAATAAACACATACACACATACCCAGACACGAACAAATATACGCACGCATACACACAATGAAGTTAACAAACAAATACATACATACAGAAACGAGCAAACACACACACACACACACACACACACACACACACACACACACACACACACACACAAAGAAGTAAACAAATAAATAATTAAACACATACACGGAAACGAGCAAACATTCGCACCTACAGACACACAAGGAAGTAAACAATTGAATAAATAAACACAGACACTCAGAAACGAGCAAATACAAACGCACACACACACACACAATCTCTGGTAGCTCGCATTATCTAATTGAAGTCCCGCTCTGCCGCAAATGAATCTTGTTCAGCCACGCGAGCAGCGCCGCGTGGCATAGAATGCACCGGTGAACCCAGATTGTTCATAAGTATATGCCATTATGTGGAAGTAACGATAACGATAATAATTAATTCTACTGTTACTACCATCATTATCATGTGTATGAAATAGCATCAGCAATAACATTAAGAACATCAACTAGCTATCCAACACCAACAATTATAATCAAGGCCTGTAAACTATGAGCTCCAGTGTATACCTCATACAAGGCAGGAAGTTGAGTGGCCCCGCGACGCCCACCAGCTTCGTGCCCTCCTCCAGCAGGTGCCTCAGCCAGCGCCACGTGCCGTCGTCCTCCTGGTAGGTGAGGCCAAAGATCAGCTGGTTCATGGTGTTCCCGACGTGGTGCATCAGCTTCCCCGAGATGTCGACCCCCTCGCTTTCCTCGGCTAACTCCTGTCAGGTGTTGAAAGAAACCGTCTTTGATTCGTAAGGAAATTCGTCATTACCAAAAGCTCCCTTACTCGAAAATGTAAGAGAATGTTCGTGTGGCGGAGAGAAAAGAGACCTCACCTTAGTGAGCTGAACTCCCACTTCATGAATTCTGGGCTCCATGGCGCCTCTTGACCCGGTGTTCTTCATCCCATGGTGCCTCATAAAACCCAACACGAACTTTCGATGATCACGCCACAGATCGCCTTCGGCACATATCAAGCCTGGGGAGAGACAAAGTCGATAAATGAGAAATTGTCTGTATGCGTGTGTACAGGTACTCTTTAGTATGAACAACCTGAATACAGATGTATAATTAACTAATTTACCGTACAAACATGCCTTGGTACAGTCTCAGAATTCTGTAGCTATTATAGTTTTAAACTATAATCGAACAAGTTTGCATCTCACTTGTATAATTGAAAATAAGTCCAAACCGGGCCTAATGATGCACCTATTCTTGCAATTTATGTATTCTTCCTTTATGTCATATGCATTACATATTTTGTGTAATTACGGGATAACAATACATGACATGCTTGATCCTTCAAGTAAATTTGTGAAGAATGCTAATCTGTTTTCATTTTCAACCAAAGGTTTAGTCTTCAATATATGAAAATCTACGGTGATTGTACGACGATTTCAAAACACATGAAATCTTCGGGGTATACGACCCATTATTCATTAGTGTGATGTCGAAAATACGAATGAGGTCTGTAATAATGTTATTACTCAAGATACTATCGACGAATCATCTAAAAACGGTGACAACAGTAACAGTGAAAATAACGCCGACAGAAATATGCAGGAAACGGACGAACTCTGGGACATCACTCAGAAAATGATATCAGGTACGGATTATTCGTACAATATCAATATGAGGAAAGAGCGTAAAATCAGTGTAAATAAACAAGATGCAGCAAAGATATGTAATGCTGTACAAGAAATATGCAAACTAAAGGGCTTCATCAAACAAATTTGACCAATCAGCTAATCATAGGGTGTGATGGGGGGCAAGAAAATAATTACGTTTCTCTCATGGAATATACGTGGTGTCAACCGTAGAATTAATGGCTTGCTCTACTACATTCATAACCATAATGTTGACGTTATCTGTCTACAAGAGCCCTTCACATCAGCCACTAAAATAAAAACCGCCCCTAGAATTAGAGGGTACCACTCCTATACGAACACAGGGATGACAGGCCTATTGACTTATGTCAGTGACACCATACCGCATAAGTTGGTGCAAAAGTCTGATGACAATAATGTGCAATATCAGCATTTACACATTCGAACAGCCTCTGGGTTTTTCTCTCTGTACAATGTATACGCAAGGTGTAGAAAGTTTCAAACTGATTCACTGCCCAACTTTCAGACAAATACATACAATATGCATGGGGGATTTTAATGCTAGACATTATACATTTGGAGACAGTCAATGCAATGAAAATGGCGAAGAGTTCCGAAATTTTGTGAACAATAGATCTATGACTATGACCGTATATGATACAGACAGGGAAATTCACGTGGCGGGGAGCAGGCTAGATTATGTAATAGGAAGGGATCTTGTGCATGGAAACGTCAGAAGCATGCTTGCAACAGAGCTAATCAGTGACCACTTTGCAATAGTAACGAGATACGCTGTTGATAATAGTCTATCTGCAAAAACAAATAGTCTTAAAATTTCTATTCCTCCTTACCTTGAGCACCACTTTAAATCACGTATGTATGACTGGTATAACGATTACACAGTAACGAGTGTTGATAAATTCTCCATGGACATGATGAAAGTGGTTACTGATTACTACAACACCTGGGTCTGTCCAAAGAAAACCTTAAAGAGCAACAATTCACAACGCCTAAAACAACCTAAGTGGGTCAGTGACCCTACACTATTAAGGGAACAAAAGCGAGTTCAGGAGCTTTGTGATATCTACAAGCAGGACAATACACGTGACAATCTTATTCAGTTTCTTAAGGATAACAAAAATCTACGGGATTTAAAAACTCATTTCAGAAAAGAACACTTTGAACAGTTCCTACACAGCATTAACAATAACACCTCAATGTCTGAGGTCTGGAAATAAAGATAATCGACACTCAGGCAAAAGAACTAACACCCAGCAGTTCCATAGTCCTCCTGCACAAGCAGACATGCTCCTTAGTCAATGGGCTGGAGCGTCCAAATTGAGCTCACTTCCCAGAAATATTCAGAACCACCTTAGTCAGTCTAAAATTGCACGTAAATTTGCCATTGAGATTGGATGTTCTGAGACAGACCCTTAAGACTTTGCTGAGATTACTGAGTGGGAGCTGAACAATGCACTGTTCAAAGGAAAAGCGTCTGTACCAGGTGAAGATGGAATTACCTATAGTGTCCTCCGCCTTATAGCTCAGGTACCTGGTAATCCCCTTTTGCACCAGTGTAGGTTAAGTTTGTCACAAGGTATTCTGCCTGGCCTCTGGACGCGCAGTCTAATCATCCCTATACCGAAACCAAACACTGATAAATACCGCCAAATCTCACTAACCTTATGTGTATGCAAAGTTCTAGAAAGGATAATTTTGAACAGACTCAGGTACAGGTTGCAAGGTAAATTATCTCACAGACTGTACGGATTCATAACGGGACGTAGTACACAACATTGCTTTGCAGAGTACTACTCAAACTCTAGTCCAGGGAAGCACACTGTTTTTCTTGACCTTAAGTCAGCTTTTGACATTGCAAACAGATAAATTATCCTAGAACAATTAGTAAGCTTTGGCATCCGGGGTAAATTATTGAGCTGGATTAGAATGTATCTTTCGAACAGATCTGCAAGTGTCTTGTTCAGGGGAGTGAGAAGTTCCACCACACAATATTTTGAACTTGGGACGCCACAGGGTGGAGTTCTCAGCCCTATGTTGTTCAATGTCCTCATGCACAAGCTGGTGACATATGTGTCAAAGCATCATCACAAGAGAGGATGCAAATAATTCTCGACAAACTCACAACTAGGGCTCATGAGTGTGGATTAGTCATCTCCACTAAGAAAACAATGGCTCTCAATCCATGTATCATACCCCTACCCACTTTTCGCATAGGTGACCAAGAGCTTGACATGTGTCATAAATATAAATATCTCGGGGTCAACATAAATGATGCAGACCTGATCCTTGCCCTGAAAAAGAGACTGGGAGAGACTGAAACCGTTGAAAGTTCTTGTTGGAAGAGAACATGGCATCAATGTTAAGCTCGCTAGACTGTTTTACTTGGCTTTAATAAGATTAGTTGTTGACTACCATGCACTGCACTTGTTGCAGTGTAAGGAATCAGAAATAAATAGCTTGGAGGTAGTGCAAAATGAAGCCATGAGGATTATCCTCGGCGCCCCGAGAACAGCAAGGATAGTAAACATGAGGTCGGAACTTAACCTACCATCCATCTCTATTAGAATAATATTCATTTCCACTATATTTGGGGTCAAAGCTCTGAGGGAACCCTTGTATCTTTCAGACTTCCAAAAACAAATGCAGCATAAAATCACTCAAGCAGACGTGACTAATCACACACACGCGCGCCCTCTAATACACAAAATCTCCATGAACATTACAAAGCTCAATGTCCCAATTAGTAAAATACCACAGGGTCGATCCATTCAACCATGGAAAAATTCAAAATTGATCGTTCACCTTACGTGTCTACCACAAAAAAAAAAAAAAAAAAACAGTGTACATAACTGCGTGTTACAACAAATTGCATTAGCAACGGTGAAGGAACACACAGAGTCTATGGGCGATGATGTATACGAGTGTTACGTTGACGGATCCGTACAGTCTGGATACAAAGCTGGTTGTGCTTGTACTGTATACAGAAATGGCCTACTAAAACATCAAGTTAATATGAGAGTGCAAAATTGGGCCAGCACTACACAAACGGAGCTGGCAGGTATACTCCTTGCAACGGAATTCGTAATGTCTCGGGGCTCTGGAGTAGTTTTCTGTGACTCTCAGAGTGCTCTTCGGACACTAAATTCTTTCAAAGCAGGTGGCGATGAGGAAATTGTGAGTTGCATTAAGCACAATTTCAACATTCATTTTGTATGGATACCATCTCATGTTGGCATAAGCAAGCACGACCACGTCTGCAAATTGGCGAAGGAAGCCTGTAGCAAAGATACTGTGAACATAGATCTTGGGATGCCTCTTGCTAGGGTTGCATATATATTGAAAAGTTCTCATACGGAAGAACTAGTAGATCTGACAAACACTCAAAGGCCTGAAAGCTGTACCATAAGGCACTACGATCAGTATAGAGATAGCAAGCCCTCCTATGGGTGGCACCGAAGTCAAACCAGACAATGTGACGTGGTTATTGCCAGAATACGTTTAGGTTACAGAATGTATTGGCAACTGCACGGTGCAAGAAGTGCAGATGAAACTAAATGTCGACTGTGTAACGAAGAAAACAAGCGAACGCTTGAGCATTATATCTCGGAATGTCATGTGATACAGCCTTTCAGACCACCTAACATGAGGTATAAAGAACGATGTGAATATTTCATTTCATCTGATACAATGGAAGATATACTCGTATTATATCCTAAATTTACTATGTAAAACTGCCGTAAACAAAAAAACACAGTGTTATGTAAACACGGCAAGATCACATCAACGTATTATTTTTGTATGATGTATGACATGTTTCTATATTACCATGTACAATTACAGTAGTCACAGACTACTGTACTGTGTCAGATGTATATAAAACAGTAATCATGATTGCCCACGCCTGAGCAGATAGCCAGGGTGGTAAATAAACTTACTTAACTTAAGTTAACAGTAATATAAAAACAATATTTTGAAGCACCAGGATTGTAGGAGGGTTCATGACTGGGCTAGCACTATGCAAACTGAGTTGGCAGGAATACTCATGGCCACCGAATTTCTATTGAATCAAGGCTCAGGGGTCATTTTCTGCGATTCACAGAGTGCTCTCCAGGCTCTGAACACTAAACAAAGGTACGGGAAATATTGCAAATGACATAAGGATAAACGTGTATCGTGCAAAAGAACGAGGCCATAATATACGTTTTGTGTGGATTCCATCGCATGTTGGCATCCCTAGGCATGATCATGCTGATCGCCTAGCAAAGTCAGCATGTGACAAACAAAGTGTGGATATAGATCTTTGGATACCTCTTTCTAGGATTTTATATATCATTAAAGCTTCCTTCAGAGAGGGCTTGACTGAGTTGATTAATTCTCAACGCCCTGAAAGCTGTAGCATAAAGCACTATGACCGGTTTAGGCAAGATTCATTCATCTATGGTTTATATAAAACAAGAACAAGACAGTGTGATGTTGTGACTGCAAGAATCAGGCTTGGATATAGATTGTATTGGCAGGTCAGTACAGTTGGTAATGTCGAAGAAACTAAGTGTAAACTGTGTAATGAAGAATATAAGTGAACACTTGTACATTATATCTCAGAGTGCCATGTGTTACAGCCTTTCAGATCACCTAGCATGAGGTACCGAGAACTATGTAACTACTTCATATCATCTGATGTCTTAGAAGATATACTTATGTTGTATCCTAAATTTGGAATGTAGTATCACATAACCGCATATCAAATGTATTAATGCTTTTCCACGCCCAAGCTATATGCCGGCGTGACAGATGAGTGGATAAAGGACTGTGCAATTGTTCCTTTCCTGAAACTGATAAAGTACTCATAATAATGTTATAGGCTAAAATTAAAATGTAAAACCACTATGTAATGTTATGACCATGCATTAAATGTACCACAGCTTGCCCACGCCTGTGCAGTTAGCCAGGGTGGTAAATAAAGGACTAAACTAAGTTAACAGAACGAACGAGGAGAATCGATGTCAAGACACCGGGGCTGATAATCAGAGTGGGCATGTCAGCGGTGACATGCCCCCAGGTGCCACAACAACAGAAGGGACTGTGCTAATAAGTGGAAAGCTAAGACCAAATTTTTTGAAATTGTTAAAAATAACTGAGTTTAGAACTACCATCTGTAACGAAACCTGTAATCATGAAGTTATATGTTTCTTATATGAATCTAAAATCCATAATATTTGAGGATATATCAACGTGAAGTACAGATCCGTATACACATAAGCACAATCAAATTCATATCATGGAATATGCGTTGTATTAACCCTAGCCAGAATGACCTAGAGTTTTATATCAGTAAATATGATATTGATGTGATTTGCGTGCAAGAGCCTTTTGCTGCTGCTGCTAAGATGAATTAAGGGATATTATCTATGTTACTACAGCCATAACTGGATTGTTCACATATATGAAGGTAACACTGTCACTTAAATTAGTTAAAAGATCGGAGAACACATTTGAAAATTCGAACTGCCTGTATAATGTATATACTAGATTTTTGACTAGTTCTCTACCCTTTTTCACAACTAAGGTACGATATGCATAGACAATCTCAATGCAAGGCATCCACACTTAAGAGACAACCAACATAAGACAAATGGAGAAGAATCAAGGCATTTCACCAATAGTAGATCACTCACAATATATGACACAGAGGCAGACTCATTTTGGGAGGCGGCAGGTTAGATTACGTATTTGGCAAAAATCTAGTTCATGGCAATGTCTACATTTCACTGGTACAAGCGTTAGTGACCACTGCTATCCGAATAGACTATACTGTAGACAACAACTCAACCCCAAAATCAACTAGGCTTAGAATAATTATCTTAACGGGCCTGATGCATCACTTCAAGGCACGGTCTATGACTGGTATAACATCTATGAAAGAACCATTGAAAATTCCTTTCGGCGTCTAATCAAAGTCATCATTGACTACTAAAGACCTGTTCACGAAAACTCGAAAAAGAGCCCCCAGGCCTACTATGCACCGAGGTGGATCACGGACCCGATTCTGACCAAGAAACACAAACGGGTTCAGAAGCTTGCTAATTGCTATTAAGATAATTTGACGTCAGGTAATCTTATGCGGTTTCTTAAAGCCAACAAAGAACTCTAATTCGTAATAAAAACTGGGAAAATTCTTGCAAAGTATCAATATTCAAACCTCTGTAGCTGGCGTATGGAGACAAATTAATAAGCCGACAGATAAAGCTCTCACAAATAGCAGTTTCAGTCCACAAGAACAAGCTAATATGCAGTGGGCCTAGGAATTCTCAGTTGAACTCGCTTAAACAAGGGATAAAAGATGATCTCTACAAGTCGAAAATAAATAGAAATTTTAATAAGCAGCAGCCTGTGCTGCTATTAACCGAATGGGAAATGAGTAATGCCCTTCTGAAAGGTAAGGCAACCGTCCCTGGCGAGAATGGTATTACTTACAGTGTTTTTTACCTCATTTTTTAGGTACCAGGCAAGCCACTTTTACAGCTAAGTCTATCACAAGCAATCCTCCCAGGCTAAAAGTTTAATCATTCCTATATCTAAACCCAATACTAACAAATACAGACTCATTTCCTTGATCTCTGTATACAAAACTTGAAAGAATAATTATGGAGGCATGTATTACATAAATGCTGTTATCCCCAGACTGTATGAATTTCTCCCAGGACATAGCAGTCCACACTCTTTTGCAGAGTACTATAACTCAAATCCAGACATGCAAACTGTATTACTTGATTATCAATCTACCTTTGATATTGCAAACAGAGGAGTGATCCTTGAGCAACTAGCTAGCTTTGGTATTCAGGGAAAACGTTAACATGGATTTAAATATATCTATCGAATCGATCGTTTCAGGTTCTCTTCAGGGGCATTAATAGTACTCAAACAAAAGCGCGTGAACTCGGCACACCTCAGGAAGGGTACTTAGTCCAATGCTATTTAACATCCTAATGCATATATTACTAGGCGATATACCACTTGAGGGCAACGACTCCATTATTTGTTATGCCGATGATATTTACATTAAATCCTCATCCAAGGAGAAAATGCAACAGATCTTTGATATACTTTCAGCAAGGGCTTCTGAGTGTGGCTTCATAATTTCGACTAAAAAAAAACAAGGCACTTAACCCAGAGACGTTGAACTAGATATTTGGCACCAATACAATTACCTCGGGGTGATTGCCAATGTTGCAGAGTTCATCAGAAACTACGTAGGACACTTGTTGGCAAAGACCATGTCAATATTGCTAGCCTCTTTTACCTGTACGGCCAGTCATAGATTATCATGCATTGCTCCTAGTATTCATCAAGGAAGCAGAGGCCATGAGGAACATTTAATTTTCCTTCTGTTTATGAAATAATATTATACATAAATACCATATTTTATTGCCAAGTCAATGAATGAACCCCTTTATTGTACAACCAAACATAAATGACAACGCCGATTCATACAACTCCATGGCTATAAGCAACATATAAACACTTATCTCCGCTGAACAAACCCATAACTAAGACCTCACATGGATGTTCTCTTCCACCGTGGAAAAAGTCGGACCTAAGCATACGACTGTCCCTAAAAAAACTGTCCCCCCTGCTATACTTAAGGAGTACGCACAAACAATTATAAATAAGCATCTCAAACCTCTGTCCAATTAGTATGAATGCTACACTGATGGATCCTTACAGTCTGGGACCAGAGCAGGATACGCTTTTGTTGTATATAAAAACAGTATTTTGCAGCACCGGGTTTGCAGTAGGGTTCATGACTGGGCTAGCGCTACGCAAATTGAGTTGGCACAGGAATACCTATGGCCACTGAATTTCTATTGAATAAAGGCTCAGGGGGTTACTTCTGCGATTCACAGAGTGCTCTCCAAGCTAAGAAAACTCTAGGCTAAAGTGCAGCAAATGTTCCAAATGTCATCAGGATAAACATGTATCGTGCAAAAGAACGAGGCCATCATATACGTTTTGTGTGAATATCATCGCATGTTGGAATCCCTAGGCATGATAGTGATGATCGCCTAGCAAAAATAACATGTGACAAGCAAAATAGATATAGATCTTGGATTACACCTTGCTAAGATTTCATATGTTAAAATTTCCTTTAAAGAGGATTTGACTGAGTTGATTAATTTTCAAAGGCCTGAAAGCTGTAGCATAAAGCACTATGACCGGTTTACATTATTCATCTATGGTTTATATAAAGCAAGAACAAGACGGTGTGATATTATGACCACTCGAATCAGGATTGAATATAGATTATATCGGTAGGTTATTACAAATTGTAATGTCGAAGAAACTAACTATAAACTGTTCAATGAAGAATATAAGCGAACATATGTACATTATATCTCAGAGTGCCACCTAGCATGAGTTACAGAGTACTATGTAACTATTTCATATCATCTGATATCTTAAAAGATATACTTACGTTGAATCCTAAATTTGGAGAGTAGTATCACATGCCCGCATATCAAATGTAACATTGCCTTTCCACACCCTGGCTATACGCCGGCATGGTAGATGAGGAAACAAGGAACTGTGTACTTGTTCTTTTCCTTTACCTGATACAGTACAAATCATAAAAATGTCATAACTTAAAATCCTAATATAATGCTATGACAATGCATCCGCAGCTTGCCCACCCCTGTGAACTTAGCCAGGGTGGTAAATAAAGGACTAAATTAAACTTGAGCTGTGTGACGTCACCA
>NC_061824.1:39930167-39935167 GCF_019202785.1 Penaeus chinensis
GCACAGTGTTAGCTGGAACAGGTTAACCTTTCCATATTTTCTGGAATATATTAGTACGATCCCTTGGAAAGAAGTATGAATAAAGCTTTGGGACTGTAATTTCACATTCCTGTTTTGATTTCTCATGTATTATGTTTATTGAGAATTTAAGATACTCTTACTCTTGGATGGGCCTTTTAGGCCGTTTTGCATTAGCATCACTTTTAATGTTACTTCAGATACTAAAATAAGATAAGATAGATAGAGGGGTTGTCATGAAATCTAAACTACACATAAAACTGTTACAGATTTCAACAGTACATTTTGCATCAGCCTTAGTCCCTGGTATAGTGAAATGGTCTTTGGAAACGGACTGTGTCGCCCTGTAAATTTTCTTTGACCCCAGTGGCATAGAAAATGGCATAGAAAAGGATTTTATAGGCCATAACAAACGGTAGATGTAATTCAGTCCCACGTCTTACAAAGGAAATATTCACTGCAGTCAAAATGAACAAAATATGATTATATAAGCCGACTTATATTCGTTGCCAACACTTTGTTTACCTTCAAGTGCTAGAAATCGAGCAAGCAAAATCCTAATACAAGATCTTATCGATCGTGCTTTTATACTGCTGAATAAAAAAAAAAAAAAAAAAAAAAAAAAAAAAAGAAAATACTCAAGGATCACTCTAATGGTTATGCTTCAGAAGAAAAACTGATCTCGGAATTAATGTGATCACGTTATTGATGCACAATTTCTACTTTTAGAATGAAAAGCACATTTTAAGACTATGCTTACCGCAGTCATATCACTAGAATGCTTCAGATAGCCCTTGCTGATCATGTTCCTTTACCCGTTAATGTGTTTTGATAATTATCGGAACACATTTCATTTTTTAGATTATCATAGACATAAGCTTAACAATACCGAAGATAAGTATAAACTGCTAAAAATATTTGTTGATCGTGTTTGAACTAAGACGTTAGTATCTGAATACCCATATGCTGCTCAAAGACAATGCCAAAATATAAAGTAAAAAATAGAAAAAGAAAAAGCAAAACATGCGGATATGTAAAACAAAATGTATGCTGTGTGTTTGTGTACAAGTACATATAAATTTGCACTCTGCGTCTGGATAACAGATAGATCACTTAAGCCTTTAAGATATGTTAATATTTTGACCATGACCTTTTGCCTTAAGGCCTTGGAACATACCTACGTCTAGTGTCAATGAACTTAATGATGATTTTGATATCGCTGCTCAGGGCTCTCTCTCTCTCTCTCTCTCTCTCTCTCTCTCTCTCTCTCTCTCTCTCTCTCTCTCTCTCTCTCTCTCTCTCTCTCTCGCTCTCGCTCTCGCTCTCGCTCTCGCTCTCCTTCTCCTTCATCTACTACTACTACTACTGCAAGGCATAACTAAGGCTAACCTAATGGACCGCCAGCCTCCCTCTGGCCACTCACAGCAGATGATCCACGAGCGCCACACACTTCCAATATCCCAAACGAACCCTGCTGCAGCGAACCGCCATTCAAAACGTAACGCGCTGAGATTGCAATGTACAAAAGGTAGCAGCATCCTTTGCGGCTTGAGCATCCGCGTGAATCACAAGAACCTTTATGAGGCAGAATTCGGGGAAGTGTCATGGTAAGTTAGGAAGACCAACCATGTAGGCGGCGTTGGGGGGGGGGGGGGGGAGGAAGCAGCGACCTTGGCATACCAAGCTTGTGTGACACCACCTAGCGACTGGCAGGAGGTAGATGGCAGCGTGGAAGACGCCATAAAAAATGCACCTTACTTTGTTACCCCGTTGATTGACCAGTCGTGCAAACAAGAAATAAAAAATAAAAAATAAAAACAGGATATACGGTACCACTAAACTTGTGAGAGAGAGGGTATACATTAATTTGTAGGTATGTATACATGTGTTGATACATATTAATACTTGTATTCTTCTGAGAGAGAGAGTGGGGAAATGACAGGAAAACGGACTGGTGCCCCGTCTGCATCTTGCATGTAGCTTACTTATTAACAAACTAGCCGTCAGAAAAAAGCAATTGGAACATCTCCAAAAAAATCTGGTTAGTACCGGTTGAGAAGTGTCTTGGCGAAGACCGCCTCCCAGGAGCCTTTCGCGCCGGCCCCCCGCGCCCCGAGTGCGAGCGGCTGCTGCTCCGCTGCGGCGAGACTTCCTTGCCCAGCTGAAAATGCTGTTAGTGCGAAACAGGCTTACAGGTTGGGGCCCTCTATGGCTTTCCTATTACGGAGCAAATTAAAATTTTATCCCTATCGCTGGAAATTCTCGCCCGGTGCCATAACAAAAGATGAGCCTGTCACAAATAGGTTTTACCAAAACTACCCTTTTACAGGGCACAGCGTCACATGACGCATGATCCTGTTCCAGTCAATGATACGAATACACTGGCCTATTCAGGAGCAGAATTACGCCTTCCCGGTTCTCTGCTTGCTGTTAATGCACTGTTTTTTGCATGTTGTGTCAGCGGATCACATTGCGCTGAAATATCGATTGGTTTATGAAAAGTCTACCTTTGATGAAGAAACGCAAAACATCTTTCTGCAGGGATACGAAGGATGTGCAGTCGTGGCAGGACGCTACACAATGAAGTGAATCTCCAGACATATGTTGTCAGAATCCTATGAGCAGGAACAGAGATAAAGTAATACGTTCAGGAAAAAGGGAAATTCCATCGTGCCCAATTCAAACACTCGCACTCGCTATTTCATATGTTACCAGTTAAAAATATCTGTTTACTTAAAGTACACAAACATTCATTTTTTTATTAAACAGATCTACAAAAAATATTTCACTTGTTACGATATTGCTGATCAATATCGTTTTAGTTTACAGTGACTTGTGGAAGAGTATAGTCATCTGCTGGGATTTTACTACAGCAAAATTATATATTACGTTATTCAAAATTATGTATGTAATTTAAGCTATTTATTCGTCGATCAAATCAATTTCAATTGAGGGCCCCTTCATCGTGGGTCCGGGAGTCGTAAAAAACGTAAGCTATGTCATTGGGGAGATTGATCCGATTGCCGTAAACACAGCAACTGCTCCCTCAACAAAGGATCTTAAGCACTGCAATGTGTGTGTGTGTGTGTGTGTGAGGGAGCGTGTGTTTGTGTATGTGTGTATGTGTGAGCGCGCGCGCGCGTGATATAATATATATATATATATATATATATATATATATATATATATATATATATATATATATCATATGTATATATAGTATATATGTATATATATACATATATATATATATATATATATATATATATATTGTATATGTATATATAATATATATATATATATATATATGTAATACATATATTATATATATATATATATATATGTAATACATATATTATATATATATTATATATATATATGGTATATATATACATATCTATCTATATATCTATCTATATATATATATATATACACATGTATGTGTGTGTATATTCATACACGCACATACATACATGAATGCATGCATACATACATCTAGACATACGTAGAGTGAGAGTGACAGTGCCATATCAGTTTGGATCTTTGCAAGACGCGGAGCCGAGCACCGAGTGCTGTTAAGAAGTTATATATCCAGATATATGAAATTTTTGAAATCGTCGCACATCACAGTCCAAAGGGTACTTGCAAAAAATTAACAGGGACTGCTGGAACTTAATCTACTCGAAACAGCTACGAAACAGGCCTTTGTAAAGCAGAAAACAATACATACATATGTATGCATGTATACACATACGTTTTCCCTTTTATAGTTTCCTTGTTTTCCGTATTACTGAGCACCGAGTGTAAACAACATAAATGCCAAAGCTGTCCAAACACTTCACAGCAAATCTGGTTTGAGTATAGTTAGTAATGGTTCCGCGAAGTTCTGTGACCTTTCTTCTTCTTCCTTATCCTCAACCTCCTTCTACCCCTCTCCCTAGCTTTTTTAACCTCCATCTCACGTTCCTCCTCTCCTCTCGCTTTCCCGCCTATACTTCTTATCTCTCATTGCCCCTTCTTCCCCTTCCCTCCATTTCCTTCTCCCTCTACTCGTCCTCTTCCTTCTCCTTCTCCACCTCCTCTTCCTTCTGCGCCTTCTCCTCCTCCTCCCCTCTTCTACTTCTCCTCTCCTCTTCCTCCCAACCTCCATCACGTTTTATTTTTCTCAAAACGCCACACATCATCATGCCTTGCCTCCCCTCCCGTCCTTCTGCCCCCTCCTGCCCTGTTTTGCATCTTCCCTCCTCCGTTCCTCCCCTCCTACACCTCCATCTCTTTTAACCTTCCTTTATTCCCTCTTTTCCCTCTTCCACGTACATCTCAATCTTCCTCCCTCTCCTCCTTCTTCGCACGTTCCATCTTTCTCCCCATCTTGCACCTCCCCCTCCTTCCTTCTTCTTCCCTTCCTCCCGACCCTACACTTCCACGTCCTGCTTCCTCCTCTCCTCTCCTCCCTCCTGCGTGCCTCCTCCTCCTCTACCTCTCCTTTCCTCCCTCCCGCGTGCCTCCTAGTCTTCTCCTTCCTTCCCTCCCGCGTGCCTCTTCTTCCTCGTCCTCTCCTCTCGCTCCTGGATACCCTCTCCTCCTCCTCCTCCTCTCCTTCCCTCCCTCCTGGGTGCCTCACCCCCTCCTCCACTCCTTCTTCCCTCCTCCTGCGTGGCACCTCCTCCTTATCCCCTCCCGCGTGCCTCCTCCCCCTCCTCTTCTCCTTCCTTCCTCCTCCCCCGTGCCTCCTCCTCTCCTTCCTTCTTCCTCCTCCTCCCCCCTTCACGCGTGCCTTCCCCCCTCCTCCTCTCCTTCCTTCCTCCTCCTCCCCCCTCCCCGCGTGCCCCCTCCCTCTCCTCCTCTCCTTCCTTCCTCCTCCTCCCCCCTTCCCGTTCCTCCTCCGGCGCTGTTCGTTGGCGGTGGTTCCTGCGTCATGCCCGGGGCTCGCGTCAGATCCGCCCAAGGACGAACAAACAAGCCGGGAACCCTTTCAAGAA
>NC_061824.1:39937667-39940167 GCF_019202785.1 Penaeus chinensis
CACATATTGTTTAAATCATCAAGGTCCTCTAGAGAAAACCCTTTTCCCACGGGCCACGACTTCAGAATGCCGCCAGTTTGCCCCGGCCTCCTTGCCTCCTTTCCCAGATGAATCCTAGCGGCAAAGACCTTCCAGGCGGCAGTGACGGAATAATCCGATTATCGAAACTAGCAATACACTCGACTCGCCACGCGACACTACGCTCAGTTCGCTTGCTTTCCCTCGCATTTCCCTTTAGCTTTTGTGTAAACGATCATTAAAAAGGTTTAAAAATGACTGTAAAACATTTTTTTTTTTCCAAATCGATTGTTGTTTCGAGTGTATATCTAGCAGTTTAGAATTCATATTATATACAGTGTATATATATATGCATATACATATATGTGTGTGTGTTTTGTGTACGTGTATGTGTTTGAGTGTATATGCGTGTATATTTTGTATCCATAAGTGACTTTTAGCTCTTATTACATGGTCATCACCTGCTAGGTCACTGATATTTTGACCTCGACGCCGATTATCTGCTGTCCTCCTGTTATTAGAAGCAGCATACTGAATGGCAGACGCAATATTTTGATGTAATTTGCCTCCGTTTATGCAGGGGTTTGCATTGCTACACTGAATTTGTATGCTTATATCAATTTAACACATTCTAGATTAGTTGTCAACTTATTTATTTACGAAATCTTAAAATACTAAGTGATCATCCCATACTTGAAGCCGTTAAAGTCAATTGTAACAACTCTGAGATTTTTTTTATCGTCTTTTTAAACAAACAGTATTAGATTTTAAAATTAGACATACCTTTCTGCAGAATAATGCTTTAGCTGTTGCACTACTTCCTTCTCGAATAGCGTTTGACATTTTACTATATGATAAAATTACTAGGTTACAGCTGTGCCGACAAGTGAAATTAATCAGATATCAAGATTTAGTGATCTCCTGTGTCAGCCGAAGCTTCTGAGCATCATTGACAAAACATTTAATCGCGTAAAACGGGGTCATACTGATAAAAGTAATGATAATGACAATGATGGAAATAGTAATGATAATAATAATATTACTATTATTGTTATTATAGTTATAATGATAATGTCTGTGATTCTGATTCTGATAATGATGATAATAACAAGGATAATAATAATAATAATAGCAATGATAAAATGAAATATTCTGCCACATATGTATTAACCAATTGTAAATGGAAGCAAACGGCACACACAAAAAATCTCTGGCAGCCGCAAGTGCAATATGCAAAGTTAGGCGCGAAAGAAAAGCGCGCACGCACGCACACACACACACACACACACACACACACACACACACACACACACACACACACACACACACACATACACACATTACCATGACGTTGAAATCTCCAGGGTGGGGGATTCTATGGGACGCTAGAATGGCTGACAGGATGGAGTCCAGCTTGGTACAGAACGTTTCCTTCCACTGATATCGAGTGTTGGAGCAAATGCACTAATGAGTAAGAGGCTTAGAGCCAACAGCTGTACGAGAAGGGAGTTCGGAATGGCAAATCCGACGCCTTGAATCCTTCGTTCTTCCTCGTGAACCAAAAAGTTTATCCTCCTTGCTGTTCTCTCAGTTGTCGTTCTCCTGGTCTTCTGGTCTCCCACAGGGCCACGAGGTCCACTCCAAACCCTTGAAACTTTCGTGCTACCAGAACAGTGTGTATATACACATAGGCATTATATATATATATATATATATATATATATATATATATATATATATATATATATATATGTGTGTGTGTGTGTGTGTGTGTGTGTATGTGTGTGTGTGTGTGTGTGTGTATATGTGTATATATATACACATATACCTATACATATATGTATTTATGTATATGTATATATATATATTATATATATGTATATATAGACATATACACATACATACATACATATGTGTGTGTTTATTTATGTTTATACATTTGTATTTATATGTCTATACATATACATATAAATACATTGATATATACATATACCCATACGTATACTTGTACACATATACATACACACATAAATGCATATAATACTTTCTTAAATAACTTTGAATAGTAAATTACAGAAATTAAACTGTTAGACTATTGTCAGTTGCTGAACAAGGCAGTACTAAGGACTTTTTCCACACACATAGGCCTATTATCTTTGAATGGTGCATCGCCATCTTGCCTTTGCTCATGCAAACCAAGACATTCTGTACTGGAATTATGATCTATCTCCCGCAACGTTGAATAATTTTCGAATTAAAACTAGAATCTAAAAATAAATAAATATCGAATGTAAATGACCTGGACACTTTAAGAAATCACTGAATACGCCTTAAGAAAATAAGAAATCGAGTCACAGGAACTTGATGTAAATTATATCACTTGTTCAGCACTCATAAATGGCATCTCTTAGTTCAATCAGGATATAAGAAATGCCGATCAGCCCTTGATGGAAGCCAGGGCGGAGTGACAGCAAGATGACAC
>NC_061824.1:39955167-39957667 GCF_019202785.1 Penaeus chinensis
CACGCTCGTCGCAGATTGACCACATTTGTGGACCTCCGGCCGGGCGAGACCTCGGCACAACCAGGCAAGCCTCCCAAGGAGGAAGAGTGGGTTCGGGGGGGCCATCCCCCCCACCACGTAGCCTCAGGGTGCAGGATTCCCTGGGAGGGCTTTGCCCTACAGCCAGGTATCAGGAACCCCTGGCCGCAAAGGGGGTTTGGAATCACCTCATCCGGGATGGTTCCGATCCCATCTCTCTTTTCTTGGTTTGCCTGCTGGTGAGGGTTTTTACGGGACCGGGTTGCCAGCCCGACCTCAACTTCTGGCTAGGGGCAGGGACGCAGAACTTCCTGGGGGCAGAATGTACATATATATGTGTGTGTGTGCGTGTGTGCGTGTGTGCGTGTGTGTGTGTGTGTGTGTGTGTGTGTGTGTGTGTGTGTGTGTGTGTGTGTGTGTGTGTGTGTGTGTGTGTGTGTGTGTGTGTGTATCCCCATAGATATATGGGGATATATATTTATATACACACATACATAAATATATATCCCCATATATCTATCTATCTATATATATGTGTGTGTGTGTGTGTGTGTGTGTAAATTTATATATGTGTGTGTGTTTATATAACTATATATTCATATTTATACAGTATATATAAATATACATATATATATATATACACAGTATGTATGTATATATATATATATATATATATATATATATATATATATATATAGATATATATATATGTGTGTGTGTGTGTGTGTGGATATGGGTGTGTGTGCGTCTATCAGTCCACTAAATCTACAAAGATATAGACTTTTTGGACCTTTTGCAGGTTTTAGGAGATGCTCCTGGAAGTTTTCGAAGACGGGATGGTCTTTACAATCACTCTGGGCATATTTGATGTGTGTGTGAGAAAGAGAGAGAAAGAGGAGGAAGGCCCTTGCAGATCTATAGATGTTACCACATTTTTTTTTTTTGTGACTGCTGCTACTATTATTTGAAAGAAAGGTCATCAAGATAATCCTCCCGTAAAAAGCGACTCCGTGGCGCCATCGCTATCCCTTTTTATTGACATTTGGCATTACCCCTGCCTAGTCTTGCGCCAATATCATCCCTATGTCGACACCTCAGTCTCCCCTCCTTCCTCCCTTTCACCAGCCCCCCCCCCCCCCCCACACCAACCATGGCTCCTCCTCCCACAGCGTTAATATCACCCATTCTCATCTCAACCTTTACGCTTTCGCCCCCTTCAACACCACTATCATCCCCTCCCCTTTCCCACATATTCTCCTCCCCCCTCCTTCCCCTTCCATCAACGCTATTATTACCCTCTTACCTTCTGTCCTCCTCTCCCTTCCTCTTCATTCCCCCTCCCTTTTGCCCTTCTCTCCCTCTACTCCTTACCCTTCTCTCTCCCTCGCCCTGTCCTTCTCTCGCCATCACCCTTGCCCTTCTCTCCTTCACAATTGCCCTTCTCTCCCCCTCTCCCTTGCCCTTCTCTCTCCCTTGCCCTTCTCTCCCCCTCTCCCTTGCCCTTCTCTCCCTCTCCCCCTTGCCCTTCTCTCCCCCTCTCCCTTGCCCTTCTCTCCCCCTCACCTTGTCCTTCTCTCCCCCTCACCTTGCCCTTCTCTCCCTCTCCCCCTTGCCCTTCTCTCCCCCTCACCTTGCCCTTCTCTCCCCCTCTCCCTTGCCCTTCTCTCTCCCTTGCCCTTCTCTCCCCCTCTCCCTTGCCCTTCTCTCCCTCTCCCCCTTGCCCTTCTCTCCCCCTCCCCTTGCCCTTCTCTCCCCCTCACCTTGCCCTTCTCTCCCCCTCCCCTTGCCCTTCTCTCCCCCTCACCTTGCCCTTCTCTCCCCCTCTCCCTTGCCCTTCTCTCTCCCTTGCCCTTCTCTCCCCCTCTCCCTTGCCCTTCTCTCTCCCTTGCCCTTCTCTCCCCCTCTCCCTTGCCCTTCTCTCCCTCTCCCCCTTGCCCTTCTCTCCCTCTCCCCCTTGCCCTTCTCTCCCCCTCACCTTGCCCTTCTCTCCCCCTCACCTTGCCCTTCTCTCCCCCTCTCCCTTGCCCTTCTCTCTCCCTTGCCCTTCTCTCCCCCTCTCCCTTGCCCTTCTCTCTCCCTTGCCCTTCTCTCCCTCTCCCCCTTGCCCTTCTCTCCCCTCACCTTGCCCTTCTCTCCCCCTCACCTTGCCCTTCTCTCCCCCTCCCCTTGCCCTTCTCTCCCCCTCACCTTGCCCTTCTCTCCCCTTCCCTCTTGCCCTACTCTCCCCCTCTCCTTTTCCCCTTCTCTCCCCTTCACCTTTTCTCTTCTCTTCCTCTCACCTTCCCCTTCTTTCATCCTCATGTTTTCCCTACTCTCCCCTTCACCATTCTCCTCTTCCGTTCACCTTGCCCTGCTCTCCCCCTCCCCCTTGCCTTCACTATCCCTCTCCCCCCTCCCCCTTGCCTTCACTATCCCTCTCCCCCCTCCCCCTTGCCTTCACTTTTCCCTTTACCGTTTCCCAACCCAGCACCAGCCCGCCCTC
>NC_061824.1:39962667-39967667 GCF_019202785.1 Penaeus chinensis
CACACACACACACACACAGACACACAGATATATACGTGTGATACAACACACAAAAACAGCCGTACCCAAACACACACACACACACATGTATGTGTGAGTGTTTTTGTGTAAGGCTGTTTTTGTGTGTTGTATCACAAAGAGTAGGATTTATGCTGTGCAAATTGAAAATAAAACGACGAGGAGAAGAGCTAGAGAACTCACGAATATGACGAAGGTCTTTTCGCTGAAGCAGGACAGAAAGGACTTCGTGATATTTGGGTTTTCTTGCTATTCCCTTCACTGTTTTATTGACATGTATCACCAAACAAAGGGCAGGTACATCCTCTCTAGTCTCTAAGTACATCCTCCTCGTGTTGCCGCCTCAGACACGGGTGAATGCTAATCTGATGAGGACTGCCTTATATCAATAAGGACACAGTACCAGCGCCCCCTTACTTAACCTAAAAGATATTTTTGGCCTGTCGTAGGTCGCTGACGTCTTATTTGATGGGCATTTAGCTGATAATTCCTCTAAAATGTGTTACAGAACAAGACGATGGTACGTGTATATATATTATGCATATTATATTCCTATGAAGTTTAGACCTTTCTATCAAATCCCATTCTTAAGCAACACCGCTCACCTCGCGATAGCGACTTCAATTTCACAGTAACAGAACTCAAATGAGTCCCTATTTCAGATTAATGGTCAGTATGGTTGCAGTTATTTGGGGGGGCAATTGCCCCCAACACTCAAGACTGTTTGCCCCCTTTAATGTCTGGCTTGCCCTCCCCAAGAGCCACATTTTTTTTTTTTTTTTTTTCTAACTATATTCCACCTATAAAGGTCCGGTTACAGCTGAAAAGTGCCCTTAGAATAGTTAATTTTTTCTATTTTTTGTTCACTTTCTTCGCTAAAAGCTGAAATGATGTCATTATTTTGCAGATAGGATTTGTCATTTCCGCTGCTGTCTCGCCAAAAGGAAAGAAATCCATTTCTTGTAAATATTTGAGATCATAGACATAATAAAGGTAGCTGAATTTATATAGGATACAAAGTGTAAGCAAGTTGTGCAAAATTATATTGCATTTTGGATTGGACAAAAAATGCTTTTAGTTCCAATATTGTAAGTGAGCAATATTGTTTCTACGGCCCTATCAGCGCACTTCCGCAGGGCCAGCCGAATCTCCGCCCCATTCTCCGTTCTTCGTCTGCCTGACTCCCATGTAAGCACATCCTTCTACCTTATTCTCTATTGACCTCTGCCCAATCGCTAGTCTGCCTATTTCCTAACTGCAGCAGCATCCTCTGGCCTCCAAATAGTAGAGGAGCTTTTCCTGCATATCTCTTATACACGACAAAATGTTATTCTTCCTACATCCTCTCCTTGTCGTAGTGAATTTACGACTATCCAGCAAGCTAATCTCGTCTGTTGTCCTCTCCTCTTTATGGCCCAAGACCTTTGCCTTATGTATTTGGGTTAACCTTATATGTGACTGCATTTTTTTCAGTTTTGATGTATATATTTGAGCAAAAACATTGTCGCTAACTGCCTTTTCACATCCTCTGGTTTCATTATACATTAATCCCAGTTATTTAACTCCTCCTTTTCTTCTCCAGTTTGTGTTTCTGTAATGTGAAGGCCATCTCTCCCTTCTCTACCACAACTTGCCAATCAGTTTTGTCAAACAAACTTTCATTCCACCCTTTTGAAAACTACTGCATTCACCACACTGTATCTCTTGGAACTTAGAGTCCGCAGTAGTTGCAGTGTCAACGGCAAACAGTAGCGACCACATTTCTTCCCGCTGCGAATATCGTTAGATTGCGACTGATACGCCATCGAACGGATGCCGAACCAACGGCTTGATTAAAGTAGACTACTTCGACGGCCGGTCCATTTTACCATGCTACGTGCATTAAGACTTCAGAACCGGTTTATCATTAGTGCACACAACAAATTTCATCAAGCATGATTAATCAAACATAAAATGATTAGTTTTTATTATGGTCAGGAACAAAAAAGGGAGTGGATTCTTTAGTGAGAATGGGACTGTAGTACTTTCCGTCGAGATCCAATTTTGACATTGCGTAAATCGAGAGCAACCCTTCGTAAAACGCTTTTGCTCAAAATATTTTTTGGAAAAAAAAGCAATCTTATTTACATCAGAAAGTGAAACTAAACGATAAATTAGAATTAATCTAATTTTTCACATATGTAAAGTGCGCCTCATAACGACCGTCATCGAGTGCCACCAGTGACGTAAGGACGATGGCATTCCGGGCACTTTATACTATTGAACCAGTAGTGAAATGACTCTTGGGTATTTTTTCATGGGCAACTCCGATATTTCGTATCCAGAGTGCCAACTACATGATTAGTATTTGGCTCCAAGTGTACCAACGATAACACAAAATTAATGAAAATTAATAAGTGATTCAAACCACATAAATACAGTGACGATAGAGCTGGCACTAATATAAAACAAAATTATCAGTAAAATTATAATTACGTGATATTAAGTATGAACTCATATACAGTGAATATTATAAGGGATCAAAGTATTTGCACGCCGTAAGAAAATCGTTGAATATCTACAAGAGTGGATAAATGAAACCAAATGAAGTGAATACATTATAAAGTGCTGTGAAATTAAATTTAGAAACGATTATATATGGTAAAGATGAGATGAGATGTCAAGTAAACACAGGAACCAATCTTGAAGGAAGGAATTCTTGGCAACTTGTCATCATAAGAAGAAACTAAACATTTTGAATTTACTACCAAAATCAAGAATTATCAATTATTATTTTCTTATTGGTTCATTTTTAAACAGGTGTAAGCACAGACTACGTTTTTTCTTCTCTTGTTTCAGAAAATATTTGTACCACTGTGTGTGTACAAAGAACTTGGATTTTTTTTTACCAGTAGCCTACATGGAATTAATTCTACATTCACATGAATATTTTATTGTTTTATTTTTGTTAGTTATTGTATTATACATCTAGATATAATCTTAAAGGTAAAAATTACTTCAAGGCACTAGATGTAGCATGATTAGTTTGGGATATGCGAATATCAGCTACCTGATGGAATATGCACATCATTTGATAAAACGTGTATATCAAGCTAGGCCTGAATTCTGTATGATGCAGATAACCAAAGCACAGGGTTGTTTAGAAAGGTTTTAAGAGTTTTTTCCTCAAAATTCATGGTTTAAATCTATGGAGCTATACTTTTGCCATCATTATTACCTGTCAATTTTTAAAATAACCTGTGTAACCGTAAACTAAATTATACATTTGCAAAAAAAAAAAAAAAAAAAAAAATCAAAGTTCACTGTATCAGACTCAACATTTACTATAAACTATACAGAGGTAAACCACAGATACTGCAATATAGGAAATTAAGATCATGACAACCAAGGCACTGAATGTAAAGACTGCAACATTAGGATTTCTAATGACTTCAACACCCATTTCCATCAAAGCCTTGTTCTTGCGTGGAAAGATGTCGAGAAAAGAAATCTGAAAAGCTTCCTTACTGTGGCGTTTTTCGTAAATACATAATCGAGAAAGATCGATGAATAGAGAGATCATGAGAGCGTGCGTAGGTGCTAGATTCACTCATCTCTTTATTAATTTATAGTTGATCATATTTGTGAAGCTCTATAGAATATGATATTACACCTATAACCCAGAGAGTTATTGTGGTTGGTTATGTTAATATAATTATATAATTATGTAATTAATAACTAGATTATGATACATAAAGATTGGAACGGTTTGGTAATTGCAGACTCAACACACTTCATCATACTTGTACAAGTGAAAAAATCGCGGCTGCATTTATCACTGAGTAGTAGGATACTCCAATAACAGAGTTCACGAGAAGTGCCTGAAGAAGGAGTTTCGACTCTCATTAATTCCGTCTCATTAATATTGATCATCACCATGTCAGTGATTAGTGTAAGTCACGACTGGCAAACGAAGGACATATGTGGGGGATACACTGGTGAAAGAAGAATGATATACAAAAGTGTCTATTGTTAAGGAAACTGTTGATAAAAAAGGAAAAAATACAACTGGCAAATGCCTGTGACAAGGACAATGGTTGCCTCTTATTCTGGAAGTCAAAGTCTGATATACACTTTGAATACGACTGTGTAAAACTATTCGTTAAAACAACGATGATATGACCTGAAAACTTCCTTACCAGAGGCAGTCCCCAGGGCCCCGGGGGCATCTGCCACCACAGGCGCACCCACTGTAGGATTCTCAGGAGCGCCAGCAGGAGGGTGGCAGCAACCAGTGTCCCAGCGAGCCCCGTGTCCGGCCAAGAGGAGAGGGATGACATCATGACCTGAAAGACGACACACAATAAGCGCATGCACAAGAGAAAGGAAAATTCACGCTGCTACGGAACCGTAAGGAGAGAATGTATATTTGAATATGTGTGTGAATATATATATATACACACACACACACACACACACACACACACACACACACACACAAACTTATATATATGTATATATGCATATATGTGTATGTGTGTTAACACACACACACACACACACACACACACACACACACACACACACACACACACACACACACACACACATATGTAGTCTTTGGAACTCTCCCCAAATTTGCCCTATGTAATCGACAGACGTTTTTCGCCGATCTCTCCCAAACGAACACTCAGATCACTATGGTACTTTAGCACGGTCTGTTTCATGACCTACCCTAATTTTTGGCTGTATAGTGGGTTACTAATTTGCTTAATTATGACGTTTACACACACACACACACACACACACACACACACACACACACACACACACACACATATATATATATATATATATATGTGTGTGTGTGTATATATATATGCATATATATGCAGTCCTGTCTGCCGTTTAGGAGACTTGTACCATTCCTCCTGACTGGAAAAGGGTCTTGGTCATCTCTATCTGGAAAGGTAAGGGAACAAAAGGACTGTGGCAACTACAGA
>NC_061824.1:39982667-39985167 GCF_019202785.1 Penaeus chinensis
CTCTCTCTCTCTCTCTCTCTCTCTCTCTCACTCTCTCTCTCTTTAATGTATTAGTGGTGAACTTATCCTCACTCTCTTGTATGGGACTGGTGTTTAGTACTCTTGAAGTGAAGTGGAGTTGTAGTTGAGTTAAAGTTATCGCAGTTTCAAAGTTTTATTTGCACGGAAATATGGTAGGTTGTGCACAGAGGACAGGCGTGGCAGAGACGCCCATGAAGGAGCGAGGCCTCTTGCCACGCCCGCGAGGCGAAGCTGTCTTCGAGAGCTTGAGGTTTTGCCCGAGCCGATGCTGAGGGCTCTCTGAGATTTTGAGGGTTCACAAAATATTCACTAAACATAAGAATATGGCAACATTGATTTTGGTGGGAAATGGCAGTACAGACTCTCTGTTTTATGGCAGTGTAAGGGTCCTGTGGTCACATGTTGGGTCAGGGACACTGGATATGACAATACAATTAAATCATGAACATTGGATAACTACAATATCAATAACAATAATGATTACAAACATAGTGATTGAGAATAAGGAGTTTTTAACAAACATTTTGAGTATAATGAAGATATAAGTACATTTGTAGTTATAAAGTATTTAACAATAAGGGTCGGAATCGCTTGCTCTTGCACTTCACTATTGTCGTTACTTTCTGGGGGCAGGTCAAACTCGGCACAGGCACAGGACCAGTAGGGTCCTGTGTACCGTGGGAAGTCGAGGGGAAAGGCCATTAAATCATCGGTAAGGGTCAGAATCGCTCGCTCTGGGTACGTTGGTGTCGTTCTGTTCTGGACGCAGGTCATTGTTGGTACAGGCGTTAACCAGCTGGGTCTTGGGCACCGGAGGGAGGGGAACGAGGGTATGCAGAAGGGGTAGGCCATTAAACCGCTCGGCCACCTAATCAGGATCGCCCTCGATCCTGCTGCAGTGGATGAGCTGAGGGCGAAGTCTCGACAGCGGTGATGCAGGGAGTCTCGGTTCTTGCAGACGAGAAGGGAAGAAGGTCGCACAGGTGACTTCTAAGGTCGGCGGCCAAGGAAGCTTGTTCGCACAAGTCACTGCTCCGAAGCAGCATTAGTGATCAGCCATGGAACTCGTCAATCGTTCCACAGGATCGCTTGTGAAGGCACAGGTAACTTGTCAAGCGCCGTATCAGTCGTAAATGACACACACACCGGTCTAGAAGATTCTGGACCTAGTTGTTGGCAAGGAGACGAGGATTCAGCGGAGAATCGTGAGAACGAGGTCTTCGAGGGATCAGGATCACGTCGTTGGCGGGAGGATTCGTCATCTCAGGAGAGGAAGAGCACCATGGTGATGGCGTCATGAGGTTCGACAGGCAAGGCAGAACCACTTTTGCCAGGGTCACCAGCACAGGGCAGCAGGTGTGGTGAGTGAGACGAGATACGGCGAGATGCGACGAGGACGTCAGGCGGCAGTCACCAGCGGACGAGGCGGCGGACACGACATGAGTTGCAGCGACGTGCAGTAGAGAACATAAGGGAATCGGCAGGTGATGCGGGAGCGAGAACGTCCGTGAGATAGGCTCGTTAAGGGGCGAGCGAGACTTGGCGCGCCGGGGATCGGCGGCGAGGGCAGCGACGTGGTGATCCGAGAGTCAAGGTCAGCAGTGGGCTTCGGCACGGGGTGTCTGGTTCTGAGGACAACAAACGGGAACAACAGTACCATGTCTTGGCGCCAGAAGACGTAATGCCATATCTCAGGGAGTTACAATATCGACACGAACTCAAAACGAATAGGAAATGACTGGAAGCAAGGTGTCATGGATTCGCGATAGAGGGTGTTAATTGCAACATTCACCTGAGTGACAGAAGGCAATAGTGAACTATCGAGATTGTAGGATAAAATCTCGAGAAAATTATGAGCTTACAGAACCATGTAAAATATAGTAATGATTCTCCACGAAAATAATATGTAGGATTCATGTGCAAGGATGCAAAACAAAAAACATTCCTATGAAAATGTACGTAGATAGGCCATACTTAGAACATATTTCCTTAAGGGAAATGAGAGTAGTTGCACGCGAAAATGCAGGATTGATGGGAAGTGATTAAGATTAGTTGCATTCTGGGAAACAGGAATAATTATGAAGATAATTATTCTAAACATGCAAACAATGCAGGAAAGATGTTCCTGTGAAATAGTTCATAATGAGTGAACTGGAATTCAGCGGAGGCGCAGAGTGACCGCGAGACAGATGTCAGCTAAGGGGAGATCTCGTTTTCTATGAGGGGAGGAACACAGGTGTTCGCGAGAGCGAGAACAAATCAGACACTTCACTTCACAGGGGATTTCCTAAACAAATGAGAACAGCGAGGATAAAGAAACTCACCTTGAGGTACTGGCAGGGCAGTGTTGATCGATGTCGCAGGCGTCAGGCAACTGCAGCAAGTGTTGAGGACTGCGACAGGTGTTGAAGTACTGTGCGCTGAGGGAGAAGCGACGTTAGCTTGGCAGGGAAGACTGGCTTCGTACTTGATGTCAGGA
>NC_061824.1:39995167-39997667 GCF_019202785.1 Penaeus chinensis
CCCTTGGCCAAGGTTAGGCTTATTTCGACGCCCCTTAACCTCAGTTTACCTGTTCCTTACAGCTCTCTCACAAAGTGGCTGAAGGGACTTATCTCTCATCGCGACATGGTGATCGAAGAAAGTCATTTTATTTATGTTTAGAGGTTACTTGTACAAAAGCAGGGTTGAACCTAATTTGCATAAGTTCATTCCAGTAAATATAATTGGCATCGTCTCATTTGCCCAACCAAGTTGACCATGCATGCTCGCATCGCATGCTATTACATATTTAGTGCGAGCCGTTAAATGCTTGAACATCAATTCTGAAATGTCATTGTGAATCTCCAGAAGTTTTGCGGGTGTATATAAACGAAATAACGACCGTCATTTACTTTTGTCGCGGTGAATATAGATCAGAGTTAGCATAAGTGGCAGTAAAAAATCTGCTAAATACTATGCACATTTTAGAAGCCACAGGGTTTTGCTATTTAAAGTTAGGTTAAAGCCATGAGCTGTCTCTCATTGCAATTTTTAAGGAAATAAAGAAATATTTTGGTAGAAACCTTCATGGGGAGTCTTTTCTGATGCCCTGTCAGTTCGTCTTTCTACTGATAATGATTCCTGGAACGTGGCCAAAAGACTACGCAAGATTATTATGTTTTCCATTTAGACGTGTTTTCACGAGAACCAGTTTCACTGCATGTTTAAATATGCAATGACGATTTTTTTTCAATCAATGCCCTACCTCAGTCCAACCTCCTGTGCGTCCTCTTTCACTCACACCACTAGACAGACTGAACGTCGTGGGCGTTTGTTCATGTATGCGTTCATCATATCTCGCAGATCTGTAGGTCAAGCCCTGCATTGTTACTTCTGCTCTCCACGCCTGAACAACATGGAGTTGGTGAGGCCATGCATCAGTATAGGTGCACCTGGCTCCCCAAATGCAGCACGGCGAGGTACAAGTATCTACAAGCGATTTTCTGTTCCCAGCTTCTGGAAGGAGAAAACCTCCCAGTTTCAATTTCGCGCGGAAGGGCTCGCCACGAGAAGCATCGTGGCTCAGGCATCTCCTTCCCGCCCGAAGCACCTACTTTGCATCTTTTCCTTGATGGCGGGAACAGATGCAGCTGATAAGATCATTTGAAAGCGCGTACACCTTGCGTAATTATTCACATTTGGATTTCGCAAAGTAAATGAATTGGCTGAGTTTTGACTCAGACGTACAGTGAGGCTGAGGTGAGGCTTGTGAGCAATCAGGAGCATGTGCTGCTGGGAAAGGCGAAGCTCATGGGAACTTGAAGTAAGATGTAATACTCCGCAAGCAGTTAAGGGTGTCAGGTTTTGTAGAGGATGCTTTGTAACCGGGATAGCAGAATACATATGGTCGTTTAGCACTTACATCTGTTGTGAACACTAGGAAAAGGAACGAATGACGCTGATGGTCGGTCATGCTACTAGGAATAACAAGTTAAACAAGCAAGTAGTTGGGATCTTAACTGTTTGCATGATGGTTTTCATGGTATTTCGATTGAAATGAGTAGAATATCAGTTACTCATTCGAATAATATTTATTTATTATTATTAAAGGTAGTGATATAATCATCAACGTTATTAGTTCTCATTATTTATGCTATAATTATTTTTTATTATAATTGTCATCATTATTATTATTGCCATTATTATTGTAATTCCTATTGTTATCATCATCATCATCATCATCATCATCATCATCATCATCATCATCATCATCATCATCATCATCATCATCATCATCATCATCATCATCATTATCATTATCATTATCATTATCATTATCATTATTATTATTATTATTATTATTATTACTTATTATTACTTATTATTATTAAGTTAACAAGTTTAGCTCAAAATTTAGAAATTTTAACCTTTTATCAAGAGGAGACAAAGACCATATAAGGAAAGTATTAGATTGCATGGATTAGATTATCTCTAGCCCATATAGATTGGGCATATCTCCCGAGAATGGATTATAGGACAGGATTGGTTAGTATCAACATAAGAATACAAAGATAATATTGCCCTGTGACTCTTGCTCACATAAAAAATATTAAGAAGTGAAGTTAACACTGCATTCATATAAAAAGAGGGCATGGCTTCCATACCTGTTGGTGCTCTGGCTAAGACCTTCAAACCTTCATTCATATATATATATATATATATATATATATATATATATATATATATATATATATATATATAAATATATATGTTTATATATATTTATATATTTATTTATTTATATATTTATTTATTGATTTATATATATATATATATATATATATATATATATATATATATACACACACATATGTATATTCTTCATAACATCCAATATTCTGGCAGTACAGAGGTTAAAGACTTCAATTTCATTTACTCATTTCATTTATTGAAATAAAAAGCTGTTGGCTTTTGCTCGAGTGCCACATGTATAGAGGCCACATGAATCATAATACTGTCAGTATGGTAACATGTGCTATTC
>NC_061824.1:40007667-40022667 GCF_019202785.1 Penaeus chinensis
ATATATATATATATACCAATGTGGCTGTATTGTTTAGGTGGGTGCTTCATGGGGTGAAGTGATGTAATGGCTGCGGTTAGAGTAGGATAGTATTAAATGTTTGCATGCCATCTCTGTCCCAACTGCCACCACTGGGTTAGCAAGCATTCCATCGGCACCAACCCAGCATGAGGCATTTGAGGCTTATCCCTTGTGAACTGTGCGACCTATGGCCCATTGTCCACGTTTAACTGGGTCTACACTTGGGAGAGTGGCATAGGTGTTACCCTGGCTCAACACCTGAGGTTTATCCTAAGGCAAGATATCCGGGTGGGGGCAAGGAGCACCAGCTTTTCGAGACAGGACAAACTACCTCTATTAAAAAGGAGACTGAGCTGATTGAGTGCAGAGATGGCTCCCCTCTTAGATTTGAGAACCTGGTAATGGTTCTAGCCATGATGGTGGTTACATCTTTTACTGGCTGTGGCAAAGGACACCTCCAGGGGGGGAACTGTATCCATATCTAGCCTCAGTAAATGTGTGTGTATAATGGTATTGAGATTGGGTTCCATGTCACTTAATCTGGTATTTGCTTCTACTGATACACACACAGTGTGTGTGTGACTGGTGTGAAGAGATGGTCTGCATCAAAGCTTCTGTGACACATGATATATGTTTTGAGCGAATTCAATGCGGTATCCGGCTACGAATGAGCTAGCTATGAGGTGTGTAGAAAGTACCAAAACTGTAGTGGGGCATGTGTATCTTCTTACCTAAGGGAAGGGCGCGTTTTTGAACCAATGCTTTTTCAATACATATACGGTGTAGATGCTGGGTAGAGATGATATCCAAAGTCAAAGAAGGTCAACACTCCATAAAATGAAAGCGACAGACCTTGACTTTGTCGATGACTCTATGAAGACCCAATTCATAGCTCTCGAAACTTTTGGTGGATAGTCAGAATCCTTAAGTTTTGAGAAATGCGACAAGACCGACATTCAAGACTCTGGGAGTCTGCTAGAACTGTGTTTTTGTCAAATACACTGAAACTAGCCAAAGCTTAAAACATCTTGCCAGTATAGTTTGTGGACCTAATCTGTTGGACGAGAGTCAACAGATAGTCTGGTCTAGCAGCAAGTGACAAGAACTGTCCCTGATAGGATCATTTGGAGATGCCAGCACCTGTGCAGAATGATCAAGCTACATGCCTTAAGAGCCCTAATATTGTAAGGTTTGTATGACAATAAAAATAGGATTCTGTATTGTGTGTTGAATTCACGCCATAGTATTTTTTTTTTTTTTTCAACAAGCCCTTGTATTGAATCAAAGGGTATAATAGGTAGGACCGTGAGACCAGTGTAGTATCTATTACTGTGGGACTGACAACCCAAGCTATACAGATGCTTAGCTCGATTCAATATGAAGGAGCCCGCTTATCATTATATCTCCTCCCAAGACAATCCTAGGTGGAGAAAATAATTTTGGAAGTCGTGGTTTGTGTAAATCGATCAAATCTCTCTTGAGCAGGCCATGATGGACCGGACCCTCCCATGACGGCTTGTTAAAGATGGACCCTCGTGGTCGAAAGCAGAGAGTGGACTAAACAATACGCCCTTTTCGGCATTTAGTTTGCTAAATGAAAATGTGTATGTTTTTTAACTCATTCATATCTATATATTATGTGTCTCTCTACAAATATGTGTGCATATATATATGAATACAAACACTTGTGTGGATGTTTGTGTGCGTGTGTGCGCGTGCATGGGTGCGTGCGTGTTTTCTTCTGTCGACAGTCCCCACGTCCCCACGCTTCCTACACCCTCCGAATACTCTCTTATGTCGGCCACCCTTCGTATAGACTGCCTGATCCTTCGACCTAACCTGACCTCCCTTCGCTTCCATTTACCTACCCTGTGTTTACTGCATTGCTTCTTCTTTCTGCCCCTCCCCAATCCTTTGCCCGTTGTTGTCGTGGGGGGGCTTAGGAGACGGAGACTGAGACCCAATGATGGGGAACTCCTCAACCTTGGGACTAAGCCATCGACTCAACTAATTTTGCATGGTCTTTTTTTCCCACTTATACTTTTCGTTTCAGTTTCTTCACCAATCCCTTCTACTATCCACCTCCTAAGGTGTGAGAGCCGTGCTGAAAGGATGAAAGGCTGACTTTGTGTCAGTCCTGAACGGCCTAAGGGAACCATGGGCACGGTATTCCCCTGCCATACCTGGCCCTTACCCCTCAAGGGGACCCTGAGGGGTGGACTGTTTTTTTTTTTTCCCCAATATAATCCAGGCTTATCATGGCCAATAATGAAGATGTAACCACACTATTAGGGACAATGAGGCTTGTCCCTTTATCAAATAGCCCCAATCCCGGCTCCCCTTTGACCACGGCTCCAAACACTGCAACAACTCCCCCATCATCAATGCATACTAGTACAGTATCAACCCTAATCAACAACCAACCCCCAGGAGACATTTCTACTCTCCCAACATGCTCAACTTCAACACTTTTACTCCCACAACCTTCTTCATCAACCATCCCATCTCCCCTTATTACTACCTTACAACCTTATTGCCCACCTCCCCGTAACACTACCCCCTCAACACTACTCCCTCCTCCACACGTCCCTGCACTTCTACTACCCCCACCTCTACAAGAATCCTAAATATTCTAATTAGCCCAGCCAAATGGGACCGATTTTTCGTGATTCCTCCCACAGCTCCCTACTCTCAAAACACCCTCCTCTTCCAACAATGCCTCCAAAAACAAGTAGGCAAAGTCTCTTTCTGTAGCCGACGCGACCACTCCCGTCTCGTCACAGTAACAACTGAAAACGAAGCTATAGCATTAACAAAACTAACTGATCTATGTGGTAATCCCATCCCTACAGAACCTCATCCAACCCTCAATACTTGCACTGGAACTGTCTCTATCTCCCCAACAGATTGCCCAATCCATGACAAAGAATGGTCAGATTGTGGAGAGGACTTACTCGCTTGTCTCACAGACTATGATGCAACATATGTACAATGCTACTCCATTCCTCCCAGAGGAAATTGTAAGAAATCCATCAACATTGCCAAAATTACTTTCCGTAGACATGACCTTCCCTTAAATCCATCAACATTGCCAAAATTACTTTCCGTAGACATGACCTTCCCTTAAATGTTTACATAGGTGGGGAATCCCTACCTGTCCGACCATACCAACCTCCTCCTCGTCAGTGCCAAAATTGTTGGCATTTAGGACATCCTGCCAAACATTGCCGTTCCAGATGCCCGATATGTGCCCAACCTGGCCATACTCGATCAAATTGCTCTGCACAATCACGCACATGTGCAAACTGTGGCGGCCCCCATAATGTATTTTATAGAGGCTGCCCCACCTACAAATTCGAGTCTGAGGTAGCAACTCTCAGATTCAGACTTGGACTCACTCTACGTGAAGCCAGACAGGAAGCACGTCGACAAGGCTTTTCTCTTACCCCCTACTCCAGTAATGTCGCTCACTCTGCCAATTCCCATACCTCCCAAGCTCCTACACCCTCTCCTAAACTCAATCCCCCTCCATCTAACTTCCCCTCTTCTACCTCCTACCTTCCCCAGTCAAACTCTTTTGCCATCCTTAACCCAGACACTCCAATCTCTACCCAATCAAATTCTTTTGCTATCCTAAATCCAGACACCCCAATCTCTACTACAGCCCCAACACCTTCCTCTCTCCCTCCCCGCACTACCCGCAGCAGACAGAATAAACGTTCCACCCCCTCTTCCCCTACCTCACAATCACCTTCACCTTCCTTTGCCCCTATTTATTAGACACCAGACTTATCTTCTCCCCCTCACAAAAAAACCTTTATCTCACAAAACTCTACAACCAACCCCATTACAGGAACTCTTGAAGATATCCAGAACTACATAATAGAATCCCAAACTGATACTCATCCACCTTCAAATTCACCAATTCCCGCTCCCTCCACACTCAAAGTGACTGCCGATATCCATCCTCCTCCTACTCATATTCTCCCTACACCCAATCCTCCTACCCCATCCCAACAAAACCCATTCCCCCTGACTCCAGCCCCACCTATATTAACCCTCCCACTATCCCCTCTATCCCTTCTACTCCCTCCTGGATACACACGTGAAACCCTCATGTCACAAGTACCCTCTTCCCCAGACCCTCTACCTCCCGACACCCCTCCTGATACAACACCACCTCCCCAACCTCATTCTTTATCGCACCCTCTAGCACCTTCCCCTTCAAATTCTCCAACACGCACTGCAATCTTTGCCAGTAAATCAACGAAAGTATAACTATCCTTCATTGGAACATTCGCGATTCCGAATGTTCCTCTTTCAGTCCCACATATTCTATTGCCATGCCCCTGTCCTCCCTACATAGACATCCCAACTTATCAGACATCCTTACAGAATCTCACACTCTCTGCTTTGATAACCTGTTTTCCTTCCTCAAACGCATATACATCCTTCACTTGATCTAACCCCTTTACATTACCTCATCCGACCCTAACCCATTCACTCACCAATTCCTTAACCCAGCTTTAACAACTAATCACTAACCCAACCATCCTTCACAAACATTAACTATAGTGCTATATGACCTTAGATGTCTAGCACATTTATTTTGCTTTTAACTATTAACCATTAACCATTAACCTCATCCGACCCTAACCCATTCACTTACCAATCCTTTAACCCAGCTTTAACAATTAATCACTAACCCAAACAACCTTCACTAACTTTAACTATAGTGCTACATGACCTTGGATGTCTAGCACATTTATTTTGCTTTTAACCATTAACCATTAACCATTCTTCTTTCTGCCAGTTGATTGTGTGTGTGTGTGTGTGTGTGTGTGTGTGTGTGTGTGTGTGTGTGTGTGTGTGTGTGTGTGTGTGTGTGTGTGTATACACACACATTCACATGTATGTATACATGTGTGGGATGTGTATATAAGTGTATAAAAATAATATATATATCATATATATCAAATCTCAATCGCATCGTGCATGTGCATGTGTGTGTGCGCGCGCGTGTGTATTATCAGACATGTATGTGTACATATATGTATATATACACATTAACACGCACATGTGTGTGTGTGTGTGTGTGTGTGTGTGTGTGTGTGTGTGTGTGTGTGTGTGTGTGTGTGTGTGTACACACACATTCACATGTATGTATACATGTGTGGGATGTGTATATAAGTGTATAAAAATAATATATATATCATATATATCAAATCTCAATCGCATCGTGCATGTGCATGTGTGTGTGTGCGCGCGCGTGTGTATTATCAGACATGTATGTGTACATATATGTATATATACACATTAACACGCACATGTGTGTGTGTGTGTGTGTGTGTGTGTGTGTGTGTGTGTGTGTGTGTGTGTGTGTGTGTGTGTGTGTGTGTGTGTGTGTGTGTGTGTGTGTGTGTGTGTGTGTGTGTGAGCATGTGCATGTGCATGTAAATTATAATACATATACACACACACATATATATATATATATATATGTATATATATATATAATATTGTTTATGTTTACGTAGATATTCTAGGAGTGTACAGTTGCGGAATTATGAATCAGTGCACTTTGCTGTATCCCACTTGTGTACATCTGGCAGCCACTTCGATGTAAACATAGAGTAAATAGTATTTTATGAATAAGTCGAAAACCCTAGTGTTTGTGAGAAAGAGTGTGATTGGTAGAACCTAAATGACCCACAAGTATCTTACTTTTTTTGTTTTGTTTTTGAAACTTCTTAAGCCTCTTCCTCTTTCGTTTTCTTCAAATAAGTAATAACAAAGCATGTAGTGTTAATTATCATTGACTTTGTATTGGGATATTTTTAAATATGATTTCCCCCTTCTTTCAACACAGCAAGTATCAATTTATTTGCATATTTCTTGAAACTTGAGAATGTTTCAAGCTTTAAAAATCCATGTACAGCAGTTTTATCGAATAAGATTCTTCATATTCGCTGATACCTTTCTAAATGGTTTTCGAAGTGCACCATCTAGCAACGGCTAATCGAACAAATCGTGTAACCGTTGCTTTTTTTCCGACTGAACCAAACACCAAAACACTGATTGAGTAAACAAAAGGCATTCTACATTATATTTGTCATTGAAGAACATTAGCTGAACGCAAACCGTAAAAGGGCTACAATTAATATGTAGATATTTTCACTGTGCCTGCGCGCAAATACGAAGTCTATTTGGTGATGAATAGCTAAACAGTATGTTTGATTGCATTTTATCATGTGCTAAAATCTGACCATAAATTTCGCTATTAGTATTCCTTAAGTCATGGTGTTTCTCTGAGGAGTCGCATTTGTTCAGCTGAGCGAAAAAAATACACGTTTGATTGTTTCAACTCGAGCAACCACTAGCTGAGTGGTTCCAAGAAGCGCGAAAACAATAATAAAAACTTAATCCCAATACATGTCCTGTATTATATCTGATATCTTGTTAGAAAAATATCTTTAATCTCGCGCCCTACTTTTATCTGACACGTATTCTAGTTACAGTTCTCTTGTATTTGCCAAAGCTCTGACATATGTGTTTACGATAGAGAAAAAAAAAAAAAAAAAAAACTTTCCCGGTGTGTAAAAAGTTATCTAAATGCTTGCGGGAACTTGAGTGCTTTGAAGAAATAAGAACCCTCTAGAATATAAAAAACACAAAATCGTATATTTGATACTTTTTTATGATAATGAATTCCTGAATATTAATTTCGTGAAGAAAAAAAATATATATATATATGTTAAACAAGAAAAATTATGTCCGATGATATATGACGTCACAATGATATGGGGAATCCGAGGTGAAAACGAGATGCCAAGCTGACACTTTTTTTTTTTTTTTTTTCCCCAAGCTGGACGCAATGTAATCTGAAATTGTATATAGAGGCCGCGTCATTGGGATGAGGGAAAGTCAAATAACCAGAGAGCCGGGGATCTCCCGCTCGAAGGTATTAAGGTGAATAATGAAAGAGAAGGACACCCTGAACGACCGCCCTCGTTTCGGAATGCCCCTTCACCAATGCAGCTAAAATTCATATAAAGACCTACAGCTCCTGCGAACAAGCTACATGGTGAAGAAAACATCTACATGCAGATGGGATTCACCACAGAACGTTATCAAAGAGAGGGTGAACTAACGACATTGCCAACATCGCCTCCAGTTCGTCCAGATGATAGTACCCGATAGATGATAGTACCCTATTCGTCATATTTTGTGTTCTGATTATCTATTATTTATTTTTCAGATGTGACCGACGACATATCTATGAATCGTCGAGGAATGGCCATGTGACCAATAATACTTGGGGTGGGTTTGCATGCGTGGTTTTCGTGAACTCGCCGAAAAAGAAGGGAGATTCAGTTTAGACAGCTATTTTGAAAATGTTAAAAAAAAAAAAAAAAAAAATCCTCCCTTCTGCACATTGCTACGCTTTGGCCCTTTCCAGAAACAACCATATCCGAGTAGGATAACTGCCCAACACACAGGCCAAGAGCAGTTAAGAAGTGGTTCGATGACCAAAACCACATGGAAGTCCTTCCGCCGCCAAGCAATGCAAGTAGCTCAAGCCAGAGGTAAAAAAGTTTGGGCGAATATTGTCAATGTTTGGGAAACGGCTAAAGAAGGAACTTCCCAATAGCTAACAGATCATGCTTAAAGGAAATACAAAGTGAAACCGGGACCTCACCCAAGCACGACATGTCTGACCCAGGGATTAGACAGGTTTTTGAATGACGTTAGATTGTTTTTTAGTATATGTATGACTGCCCCCAGTATTGGCCTTTCTTTTCTTAGATTATTACCATTTTCCTTATAACAAATAGACACATAGTAAAAATATCTTCAAAATCTATAAGCTTCGTAGCAATTACTCGATTTACCGAATCCCCCGAAAAAAAAAAAAAATCTAATATATGTGCATATATTTACATATATATTTTTTTCTGTCAACAACTTATGGTATTTTGCGCGAGAATTGGGTTCTAAATGTGTATTAACTATAAAACCAACGATTCTACTTTAAATGATTAACAATAGTTCCTCAGCACACACGTGAACACATTAGCTCTATTACAGTTTTGCGTTCAGCTGTTCTAAATTGATAACAGCATATTTTTAGTTTATTGAATCAGTGTTAGGATGTTACGAAAAGAAAACAAGTCATTTTATTGAAAAATCAAAAACATACAAAGACAGTATATGAAAACTTTGATTTTGTGACAAAACACAAGTATGCCATTTTTATCTATGCCTACGCATATAATGTAAACGGATTTGCATTGATCAAAGGAAAATAAGATTAAGTAAATTACAAAAAAGTATAACGCCATTTAATCAGAACAAGATTTTTTTTTTTTTTTGAGATTTGACATACAGCACATGTATTGGGAGTAAGTTCTAAGATTTGATATTTACCGTCTTTGGAACCACTCAGCTAGTAGTTCTGCGAGTTGAAACAAGCAAACGTGTATTTTCTCACCCGGCTGCTCGAATGTGGATGCGACTCCTTAAGGGTCTTGTATACACGCGTTTCTGGCCGTACGCCCCTTTATGGAATAAGAATAGCGAAAACTTTTGTGAGATTTTAGAATTAGAAACGTATTATACATAATGATGCGTTACTCATTACTAAGTATTGACTTAGTATTTCCAAGGACGTTACACACACTTCATTTGCAGTTCAACTGTCTTTCTTTACGCACGGGCCCCGACCCATCTCCGTCCGCCCTGCCAGACGTAGAGTTTCAGCTGCGGAAACAGCCTCCGTGCTAGCCCAAACATACCCAAGAATTGACTACAGTAGCACGGAGCACAAGGATAGTTTCCCTTGTTTCGCCGTGATTTTGTGTATTGTAACTTTTAACTTTGTGAAGAATGAGGATCATGGGTTAAGGCATGGAAACAAAGAAAAGACCTGAGTGCCATGATTAGACTAGTGAAGGAACAGTTAATGGAGGACGGTCGCGGGTTTTACAAATTCCGAACATGGAGGTGTTTTAATCATAACTAGTTGCATCTTATGAAACCTCACATTGAGAAGGATACTCAGCTGAGAAAGGGAATTCCTGCGGACCATCGCTTGGCTTTAACACTTCGGTATCTAACAAGAGGTTAGTGTTTAATAACATTCGTTTTCATCTTTTGCGCATGATTTTGCTGGTGCCATTTTCTTGTCTATGTGATGTGTATTTTTTTGTAAATAAAACCAGATAAAGATTTAGTTATCTGCATATCTCATGAATATTGATTTCTATGAAATAATAATAATACTTGTAAATACACTCAACAGCAACTAGTGCACTATGCAGTGAAACAAGTTTCAGGAATACTAAATTTGCTTGTTCTCGTGATTAAAATAAGTCCCCTCTTTACAGTAAAATTTCTTAATTTATTATTTTCCTGTGTGTAAAAGTTATTTTTTGTTCCAGATACTGCAGCAGGAGAATGGCTCTGGATCATTAGAAAAAAATGTAGGCAGAAAGCTACATTTATTTTATTCCATATTTGTTGTAGTTATATTATTGAAATTTTGTCATTTTTACTCAATGTTGAATTTATAATTTAATGTTTATTGTAGGTTTAGTTTCTTATATATATATTTTATTATAGTTCTAAGTTTGCTGCTAATTTTATAAAAAAAAAAAATTATAATTTGTTTATATTTTTGGTTATTGGTAGTAATTTATTTTTTCCTCTTAAATTCATACATTTCTGTTACAGTTGTAAGTTTGATCATCAATAAATAAAACAAGAGGAAATATTTTTCTTGAACTAAATACTCCTTTAACATGCATTAACTTGAATAAAAAATAAGTGCAAATGTTTGGTACGCAAGTATATACTCGTATATTTATATATAAATGACCACCAAAAATGCACCATATAGCAAAATAACTATTGACACACACACATATATATTCATATGTATGTGTGTATGAAATACATATGCGTGTAGGTATGTGTATACATTTATATATTTATATATATATATATATATATGTGTGTGTGTGTGTGTGTGTACGTATGTATATGTATATATATATACATATACACATACGCATATATATATATATATATATATATATATATATATATATATACATACATATATATATATATATATATATATATATATATATATGCATATATATACATACCTACATATATAAACGTGTATATATATATATACATACATACGTATATATATATATATATATATATATATATTTATATGCATATATATACATACGTACATATATACGCATATATATACATACCTATATATACACATATAGGCATATGTATATAAATATATATACATATATATACGTATATGTATATATATGTATGTACTTGTATGTATATATGCATAGATATATATACACATGTATATATACATATATACACATATGCATACATGTATATATATGTGCACACACATATACATAAGTATATATACATACGTATTTATATATACATATATGTGTATATACATAGGTATAAATATATATACATATATATTTATACATGTATAAAAGGTATGAATGAGAATGAATATCTTCACAATACAAGAGATGTATTTGACCGGTTTCGAAACCGGTCAAATACATCTTTTGTATTGTGAAGATATTCATTCTCATTCATACCTTTTATACATTTGTCAACATGAACGCGGTTTATATTTATACATGTATATACATATGTATAAATATATATACATATATATTTATATATAGACACTATGTATATATATATACTGTTTATATTTATATATATGTATATATACATACATATATATGTATGTGTGTATATATATATGTATGCATATATACATATATATACACATACATATATTCATACTTATAAATACAGAAATATATCAATATATTATTTATTTATATGTATATATACATATAAATAAATCATATATTTATACTTATAAATTAATAGATAAATAAATAAATGCATTTATTTATATGTATATATATTTATAAATATTCATAAGTGCATGTTTATACAGATATACTTATGTGTATATATATATATATATATATATATATATATATATATTGTGTGTGTGCGCGTGTATATATATATATACATATACATGCATATGTGTAAATACATATGTGTGTATACATATATATGTATACATGTACATACACACACATGTATAGATATGAATATATGTAGATGTAAATATACATGTGCATATGTATTTATATATATACACATATTTATATATACATATTCGCACACACGGACGGGCCTCAATGCATGGTGATTATCCTATAAACCAAAAGAGCGTCTTCTTGTTTGATTACTTTTGTACAATAATCAATTTTGCAATTCTTTTTAGATTTAGCTGCCATACACAGAATGAAGCGTCTTCATGTTTCAAGAAATATGCAGCTATAATTGAAAATATAGTGTTGAAAAAAGGGGGCCATACTGCCTCACCTCTGTAGGTGTTGCTATACCGATAAACAAGGAATTCCAGGAAATCGCACTTAAAAAATATTCCTTAACAAAGTCAGTGATAGCTAATACTACATGTTTTGTTATTGCTTGTTTGAAGAAAGCGAAATATTAAAATAACTTGCAAAGTTTCCAAAAATATTAATTAATACACTTGTTAGTCATTTATGTTCATAAAATACTATTTACTCTGTGTTTACACCGATGTACACCTGCCAGATGTACAAAAGTGGGACCTAGTAAGTGTACTGAAATATAATTCCGCAACTGTACATGCGCTACCCAGCCACCCTCCGCTCTCGCTCTTCCTCTCCTCCCACTGCCTCTCTATCGCGCGTGCGCACATTTAGATTACCCATTAACATTTCGAAAGGTGGAAACTATATATAATGAAATGAACATCCTAAATAAAGTAACCTCACTATATATTAATTTACGTACTCTCGCTAAAAAAGTATCTTAACTCTGGAGTAGATGAAACCAAAACGATCTCTAGTTGATTCAGAAAGGTTAGTACTTATTGTTTGTAAAGCTCGGAATATATGAGCTTCACAATGTGTTCGAATAATGTTTTGGATATAATACGGCTGGGACCAAAAATATTAGGCATTTCGAAACCAACCGTGTCTCTGGATCCAGCGACACAAAACAACTAAATCCACCAGAGAAAAGGCAAGGAGTGGGCGCCCTAAATGCACGACAAAGATCAAGTAAATGTTATTCATAATTATGAATCAAAGTGCTGTAAGACAGATAGGAAGATTACAATGAAGACAGCTTCCTCCTCCCCTAAATGACGCTCCTGATCTGTCGAGGCTCAGAGCATTCCTTCCAGCCGCTTTCGTCGTTGTATAATATTGGTAAAGATACTTTTTTACCGATTGTATACCTATATACGTATACATATGTGTTTATATATACATATATATACACGTTTTTTTGAGTGATCATTTTGTTATTTATCGGTGTTTAATAAGAATTGTAATGTCATTTGATGTAGTGCAGCAAAAATACACATAAGTTTGACTGCGGTTAAAGTTAAGGAGCAGCTTCAGTAAAATGACTGAAAACAAGTCAATAACCATCAATGGCAAATGTGAAACAGATACACACCTGTGTGATTTATTCTTTAATCAATCTTTTCAATACGTTTGTGATATGTTTAAGAAAAAAAAAACTTTGTTGTTTTATTGTCTTATAACATAGTCGATAAGAAGTGGTCCCGCAGAACCATTCACTATAGAAAACTACCATACACTGAGTATTCTATTTATGCGTCTTGTCCTCCCATTTGCCGAAGTGCTGGAATGAATGGTCTACTACGTTTTGGTTTAGCGTTTCAGATTATAAATGTATATGGCTTTGCATACATTTCATGACGTTTTATAATTATCCTAGAATTAGTCAGTTATACATTAACTGCAGACTTACAATTTTGATCATCTCGATGTCTTCTTATAGTAATCTGGCAGTAGTAGCTGGTCAGCATTGAACGGAAACACAAAGCTTGCCTCCGATCACTGAATATCGCGACATTACTTTATGCTTGGGACTGACTTACCCCCTATTATAATACCGAGTAGGCACTGGGGTGCTGGCATGCTTACGACCGCGGTTTAAGTGGGAATAGAGGGGTACACCCTGCTGGACTGATCGGACTGGACGAGTTTAGGAGCGCAAATGGCGAGACTTTTGTTATTTCGATATTGGTCTAGTATACTTCTATATAAACTAAGGTAAATACTAATGAGAAATGAAAGTGCCATGATCATATATTCCGTAGTCTTATTCGTGTGTTAAAAGATGCGAATCTGATATTTGCAGCGTTTGAACACTTTAGAACCCAGTAGCAGACCTTGAAGTATACCACTACATAATTCCTTTCCTTCATATAGACATACTTCGAGCAAGTTAATAATATATTTTATTAGTCGATGATATACGGGTATAGATTCAAAATATTTGTATTACACAAAAACAAATACATATTGCGAGAAGCAATGTTACATATACTTTAGTCTGTGCTTAAAGTGGCTCATTTTCTTTTTTTATATAATTAATACAATAACAGAAAGCTTAGTTTTGAGAACAGGTAAATTTCAGGACAAACTCTTCTAATTGTTTTCTTTTTTACCTTTAGTATTACATGATTTTCTTTAATGAAATATATGTAAAGCTTCTATCCAAGTAACAACATTCGCAATACCAGGATATTGATTTAAGATTATAGCAAAAGAAAAATCTACACAAAACACATGGCGACAAATTAAACAATTTATTTAAAACTACACACATGTTAATATAAACATATATGACGATAGTGGTAATAATAATGATAGTGATAATAATAATAATGACAACCGCAATGATAATGATAATAAGCATAATAACTCTCATGATCTCATACTCGGCGATGAATGTCATTGCAATATACCGGTACCATGATGATGTGGATCACTTTTATATTACCACTTTGCTGTATCACATCATCATTATCAATATGCGGGAATATCAGAATTTGTCTTATTACTAATACTGATTGCTTTTTGGTGTGAGAGTTGATATTATATGCCAGAGGCCGGGCGCGTCGCCTCGCCCACGGTTCCGTTTTAGCGGCCACCTTCAGCTTCCCGCCTTTGGCTTGATGCCGGTTCAGTTTCTAATATTTTTTTCAAAAACAAAACGGAATAAGAGGATTTGTGATGTTTTAAGAATAATAAATTGATTTATATTCCAAAATATAGCGACCATTAGAAATTGAATGAATATAAAAACTGAAGTCACATAATGCGCTTGTGCCAAATGTTTGTTGCAAAAATGTCGCACGAGCTATTTCATAAATCGTTTTGAAAACATATAATTGTGAATTAACAAATGTTTATGGAACAGTTGACACAATTATGACTATACATAAGCTTGTTGACCGAGAACACCTGCATTTCGTGCTTCCTTTCAACGCTACTCATCACTTTTGTAATATAGGTGCCGTAGGGGAAATCGCCGCCGTGACACTACTATTAAGCGCCGAACAGCGGTTGATTAGGAAAGGCATCCAATCAGGCAAGGGTGGCACTGCCAAATAACCTCTCAGTAGTGAATTGAGAGAGGCCTATGTCCTGCAGTGGAATGAATGGCTGTTCAAAAAAAAAAAAAAAAAAAAATATATATATATATATATATATATATATATATATATATATATTTATATGTCAGTGTAAGTATATTTGCGTATATACATAAGTATATTTGCGTATATACAAAAGTATATATGTATTCATACATATGTGTGAATACATATACATATACTTTCACACACTTGCACACACATATACACATGTGTGTGTGTGTGTGTGTGTGTGAATATGTATGTTTGAATATATATGAATATATATGGAAGTATGTGTACATTCCGTTTATATGTGTGTAAACACACACACGCACACGCACGCACGCACACGCACACATACACACATACATATATATATATAT
>NC_061824.1:40037667-40052667 GCF_019202785.1 Penaeus chinensis
ACATTAGGTCTGCGTCTCGAAATTCGCAAAATTTAACTTTGATAGATAGGTACTGTTAAAGTAAACTAATGTTTGTACATTCAGAGAAGTTATCAGACTAAAGGCCCGAAAATGTGTTCATTAAATATCTTGTTGATATGAACTTTTTTATCTATAACATCAGCTCTACAATCATAGGAACAAACATAACGAAGTTTATGTTGCAGAGGAAAATATGAATTAACAGAACATGTAATAAACGCATTGTTGAGCAATTGGTCTAAGGACACCTTTAAACGCGCATGCCATCGATACGTTCTGATAGCTGAGGAAGAAGGCATGGTAATATCTAGGGAGCAGGTAGGATTGAGCAAGGGAGGTAAGAATCCGTACCAGAATTTACTGGTATAATAATGCGTCTGCTCCAACATGGGCTACACCCAACATCCCTCTCTGTGTGAATTACCTCCCCCATACCCTGCCGTGCCCAACAAATATCCTCCGCGCGTATGCTGGCAGGATAGCGAACCCAGGCTAGAGATACGCTATGAAACACTTACCGTGAGTCTGGTAACATGGGGACAAGATCTATATAAGTGCTTACATAGACATTGTATGGGGAGACGTGTACGATCCCACACTATGTCACACCCCATAGAAGACGCCCTCTCTGTTATTCCTGGAGGCAGGTCCGTGTAATAGATACTACATAGAGAGGATCTAAGGCACTGTGCTACTCTCGGCGTGGAAGTTTCCAGTGTAATCCCTACCATATGTGGAGATTTCCATTACATACAGAAGGTAGTCAAGGGGAAGGATTAACATATCAGATCCCGATAGATGGCAGCACATAAATCTCATACAAAATATGTGGGGTGCTGTCGCTCCCATTTATTGACTGTGACTAATATAATTTAAGTCTAGTGGATGTATGTAATATCTGAGAAACACGGGCATTACTTTTCCGCACTTTCCCAGGGTTCTGTTTTGCTCCTGCTATCGTGACCAAAGCTGTCGGTGTTTCATTTCCTCAACTTATTATCTGTGTATCTGCACAGTGTTCGGTGCTATGAGTCCATCCATACTTATTTTTTAAAAATCCCGTGACGTAAATCTTATCCAATGAAACATTAACAGATGTGTGTGTGACTTATTGTCTACATGGAGTTCATGAGACTTAATCCATTATTATCAAGAAAAAAATAAGATCTGTAGTAAACTCACCGAATGGGCATGAACTTTACATTATTTTCCTTACCAATGAGAAAACTAGCTGTGTGTGTTAAGGACCAAGGAATCTGGCGAATAATTGATGCTCTTGGCGGCAAACCTTAAGGCAATTGTTCACCTTTGGCACATGTGTACTTTTGTCGGGAGTAGCTCCTCCACAAAATCCTTTCATATCCACAATTTCCTGTTGATTTCTAAATATTCTTCATCCGTCTTCACATGGCTTTGACAGCAGATATGCGCGGGCAAATCGATCTCCTGACTTAAAACAGTATCCTACTGAATCCATCTCCGCGTCAGTAATTTAGATGCTCCTTACACTCGCTCTCGATCCGCCGAGATGTATTCCTTTCCGTTGCCAAGGAAACCACGGGAGCTCCTCGGCGGAGCCGGCTCTGCCTCTCCTTCCCTCTCGCTCCGGCCGGTCGCGGGCCCACCGGGGCTCCGCTCGGCTATCAAGGGAGCAACGCTGGGGACTTTCGTCATGGATGTGTGCAGACATTGTTACTGCATGTGTTTGAATGTGTACTACATGCATTCACTCATACATGCATATACATATATACATACATAGACGCATACGCACACGCACGCACACAAGCACACACACACACACACAAATACACATACACACTCACACACACACACAGACACACACACACACACACACACACACGGTCTCACACACACACACACACACACACACACGTGTATGTATGTATATATATAATGATGTATATATATACCTATATACATATATATATATGCATGTATATGTATGTATATAAGTATATATATATATAAATATATATGTGTGTATACATGCCTATACATGCATATATATATATATATATATATATATATATATATATATATATGTATATGTATATATATACATAAATATACATTTATATACACATGTGTATATATATATTTAGATGTGTATATATATATATGTGTGTGTGTGTGTGTGTGTGTGTGTGTGTATGTATATATACATATACATATAAATATATATATATATATATATATATATATATACACATGCACGCGTATAGACAGACTTCTGATGTTTTCATTGATTATCATTATTTCTTTGTGTTTACATTTTCGTATTTTATAGATACAGAAGAAGGTCGAGTGCAAGGCAAACAAGAGTGTCGTCTGTTGAACAGCAGTGATCGCGGGCTGCTTGCTGCCCTTCCTCTAACACAATGGCCTCCTCTCGACCGCCTCTTGCATTTTTCTCCGGGACCTTAGTTTGCCTGTTTAGCATGGCTGCGGGGATCTCGAGTCTAGGCTCTAAGAAACAGGTAAATACGGAATACGATTCCATTTCCGAAATTCTTAGAATGGGAAAATATATCAAAATATACTTTGCATTGGTAATGACCAATCCTGGTGCCTGGTGGCAGAAGTGGCAACATGGTGGAAGATGCGATAAGAAGTGGCAACATGGTGGAAGACGCGATAAGCCTTATTTGTTTCCTTTTGGCGCAATGTCGATCTAGAGGAAACCTTTCCTTCGGCCTTATTCTGATTATGGGAACGTTCAGTTGCGTTTGCCAAAGATTTTGCTTTTCACTCCACTGAGTAATTGAAGCATGAGCATTAGACTTTATTCAAATAAGCCTAGTTCACATTTAATGACCATTGTCACACAAATTATACTTTCAGTGATTACTCTAATGGCCTGGTTGGTAGCGATTCTTTCGGGAACTCTGAGGTTTCGTTGCAATAATGAAGGTATTATTCTGTCTCTGCGTAAGTGGTAACAGGAACCAGAAAGGTACGATAGAAATCATTTTATCGTGTTGGAAGAAGGTATAAGTGAGAATTTGTATTTCACATAAGAATCATGCACCGGTATTACAAGCCATGCATAATGCCCCAGCTGTGAGGTGAGGTCATCTGACACCAGTGACCTGTCGCTCGTATCCTGTATAATCATCCTTGCCGCGACCTTGAAACTGCCAGGTACGTTGTTCAGAATTTTCTTCGATCAGACGCGCACAATATCCATTACTTTTCAGTTTAGTTTAATTCTTTTTCAGCTGTTTGAAGTTGCTTGCAACCAAACAGGTGTTTTGTTTCCTCTACAGGTATTATAGGAGAATCCGTGATGCCGGACGTCTATCCGTTCTGCATAGTTTGAGATTATAGTCCTGTTCGGGCTGTTTACAGGAGTCTTTTGGCTTTTTATCAGATTATGCCGTCCGTCTGAGATTTGATCATCCAAGAAATTGATCTTCAACCCTTTTTGCATGGCGTCTACGTAGTTTTTTCTGCCTTAAGGGTGGAAGCTTGGTCACAATTATGCAGATGTAGAAAAGCATATTACACAACAGTATCAGCTTTTGGTATCACAAATCAAAATTTTGCGTGTATATCATGGGGCCGTCATAATCTAGGCGCCCTTAAGACTTCAGGGCATCTCAGGTGCCCAACTGAGGAACCAGCCCTGAGCACAATAGGAAGTCTTAATCATCCTCATTCATACCTTTCCTCTAAATTCATTACAATGACCGCTGTTAAGTTTCAATGTTTAAATCAATTTCATAATGTTTTCACTTATTTTTCGCTACTAATTCAAGAGTGCCGTTAATTTGAAATAAGTAGATACAGATTAAAAGGCATTTTGTGTCGATGTGTGTGGGAATACTCTAATACTCTAATATTCGAAGCAGTTTTAGGACTTTCTAGTAAGCTATTTAGACTAGAAACCTCCCTTACCTGTTGCAGAATTGGTAATGCAACTTCACTGAATAGAGTAAGTACCATTTTCTACCCTCTTGTTTACGCGTTTGATCTAACTGGTGCAAGGTGATTAATATATTTCAATGATATAAGCATAGCAACTTTACGCAGATGGTGCATATATCTCGTCTCATATTGTCACATTATCAGTCTACATGAAAGCACTGAAATGGGCTTTTGTCCTAGTCATAGAGTTACTGGTTTAAATGGATATTCTAGGATTTTGTCCCTGTTTTTTTCTTCTGAAAAACAAACAGATATTGGCTCTTAATTGCGTTTATTTTTTTGTTTATATCTTTTGTTTATATGTTGGTAAGCACAAGCGTGGTACTGGAAAGGTCTATATTTGACATCCATTTTCTTGTCGGAATTTAACCAAGAACTACTGTAATGTCACAATCCGCTTATGAAGAATTTTGCCAAGAGAGGGATTATTGACTATTCTGTGAGTTCAGTGAATTAACTATTGGGCAGGAAAGCTCGCTTGTAAGTTGAAAGGGTTGTTTTCTGGTTGAAGAACTTTAATAACTTTAGTAAATTTCCAGATAAGGAGGAACCTACCTGTGTTGATACTACAATAATCAAGCGTGTGGTAACGATTTAATTGCTAACTTGGTTGCATATTTAGCATTTCAGAAATATGCTGCTTTAATTCCAGCTACATTGCTTCGTTTCATCCGAAGATCAGCATTATTTCATCTGGGATGATTGAAGCATGGCAGATGACAGGAAATGGACAAAAAAAAAAAAAAAATGTCACAAATTACAGAACTGCGAAATGACGACAAGAAATGAAACTACTTATAAAGCATAGAGCTGGAAATGAGTGACAGCAGTGAATGAATAGACAAGTTTCCCTAAAAGGTCTAAAGCTAGGTTGTAGAGCGTATGCAATAAATGACCAGACGGGTGCTAATGAAGGATGGCAGCAGTAGAGATAAAAAGGCTGATGATGATTTCGAGAGTAAGAACAATAAGGAGTGAACAGACAGTTAATGACAAAGGTTAGAGCCAAGGTAATAAAGTTAGGGAAAAGCCGTGAACGAATAGTTTATATGCATGAGAAAATTAAGATCAGATAACAAGGAAGGTTCGAGGTTTGTTATAGGCTTAGATAAGATCTACAGTAGATAATAAACATACGAATAGAAAAAGAATAATGAACTGCCTCGCCAAATCCTGAGCGTTAGGACATACAACAAACTGGTATATATTGAAGGTGTGTAACAAGCCTCGTGAGGAGATTTTCATGATAAAATTTTATAGGCATACCATACCTAGCCAGTAAAAGTGCATATCTTCTATACATTCATCAGTCCTGTGTTAGGTGCAGAACAATTTTCTATAAATATGTATCCCAACATGCACTATAATAGTTTCACTTTTATTTTTGGTCCGGTCGTGAAATTTTGCATTTAGTGCGACATAGATAGACCTAAGTTTTAACACCATAAACAGAAAACGAAAAATAGCGATTGGATTTTCTTAAAACTTCTTGAACGGATAAAATGCTGTGCATAAACCCTAAAGTTAGGCTTCACTTTTCACATTTTCTTTGGCAATACAGTAATACAAGAACAATGACGTACTAAAGCGGCATTGCCAATCGGAACACGTTGCCTATTAACACGTAATCTATTAACCCATTAGGCTTGGTGTGTTTAACCTCGAACCCAGAGTTCGTACAACAGAGAATGAAATACTGAAATCACTATAAATCATAAAGAATATTATCCATGAGATTTCCAAGGGAAAGGCAAAAGCGCATAACGTTTGCTGCCCGCGAGAATCGCAGCGTCGGGAGCGCGATGCCCGACGGGAGACTCCTCGAGCTGACGCTCCGCTGCATCGGGCGAAAGCTCCACAGACGAGAACCAGATCGAGAGAAGTCCAGGCCCGCACAGCCGCCCTGTTGCAAGGATGAAAGTGCACTTCTAAGCTGCAACGACCGCCTATATTTGCGTATGTGGGTTGTGCAAGAGAAAGGTGTAAGTGATTTTTCATTCTTCTTTTTGTGTGCATGTGTATATTTGAATGTGTCGTGGATTGTGTGTTTGTCGTGTGCATACTTGCGTCTATGTTTTACGGGCGAGCGTAGGTACAGGTGCGTGTGCAAGCATATATGTATAATCGTGTATACTGAACTCCTATATAAGCGTGTCAACATACAAGTTACTTCGCAAATACATACACGAACGCGCGCGCGCGCACATACGCACACACAAATATTTATAGTGAATATGCATGTATGTGTATGTGTGTGTATGAATGTATATGTCTATATATATGTGTGTATGTATATATATGAAAGTCTATATACATGCATATACCTGCGCTGATAAAGGGCCATGACTGTTGTATCATGTTCGATCGGTTGACTCACTGAGGCTCCCAGAATTCCTTACGTCAATGACGTCATATGGACATTACCATCTGTCAGGGTGAGGTCATTCAATTAACTTGAATGATCAATGATCTTTCCTCTGTGATTCATATATGAAGATGAAATAAAAGTGTGCCTTTTGTGTGTATATGTGTATATATACATGCGTATATATATACATATATATATGTATGTATATATATATATATATGTATGTACACACACACACACACACACACACACACACACACACACACACACACACACACACACACATTATGAGGTGCTCGCCCCCAACGGCCACCAGGACTGCTTTTGGCTTCCTATCTAAAATATAGACCGATTGACGCTGATAGCACATATCACCATATAATCATTCATTTATAAATGTATGCTACCCTTTTTACCGCTATTCCATTCATTGTTTTGACGCACTTGTGGAAAACCTACGGCTAATATATCTCAGCCAAAAACAGGTTTGGCTCTAAAATGGCAAAACATGACTCAAACATGCGTACATAGTTTAAGGGACCGAAGTTCCAATACTATTTACTAAAGTTATAAGATCCTTGATTACCTTCCCTCTACTTGGGGGGAATGGTACAATTTATACATTGTAGTCATTACTCGTTTCTAAAATTACTTTAGTAGAACTGCAAAGATGCTATCTGCCATACATCCTGTTTGCTGTGGCTGTGTTTCGAGGGGGCAATGAACACCCATGTAATATCCATAACATAACGTGTCGCCCCTTTGCCCAAACTCCTAATCGCCACGGTACCCATGTGACCGAAACCTAAGGCTATAATAACGTTTTCAAGGTTACACAACCTCGTACCCCCTCAAGGAACGCCACGTGTTCTACAGCTGTGTGCATCCGACACCCGCTCTCCCTCTCACTCCTCCCTCCCCTATTGGTGGCCTGGGACAGTGTAGTGTACTTACGTAAGTTCATATACCACCCTGGCTATCTGCTCAGGCGTGGGTAATCGTGATTAGTTCTACATTTGACATAATACAGTATTCTGTGGCTACTGTAATTGTACTGGGTAAAATTGATATATAAATCATACACTATACAAAAAATATTACGTTGATATGTTTTTGCCACTGTGTTTACATAGTCAATTTAAGATATAGTGCGAGTATATCTTCCAATGTATCAGATGAAATGAAATATTAACATAGTTTTTTTAACCCTCATGTTAGGTGGTCTGATTGGCTTTATTACATAACATTCCGAGATACAATGCTCCAGCATTCGATTGTTTTTTTTCGTTACACAGTCTACATCGAGATTCATCTGCACTTCTTGCACCGTGCAGTTGTCAGTACATTCTGTAACCTAAACATGTTCTGGCAATAACCACGTCACATTGTCTGGTTTAACTTCGATTGCAAGCCTTCTGTAGGAAGGATTGTAATCTTTATACTGATCGTAATGTCGTATAGTACAGTTTGTCAGATCTACTAGTTCTTCCTCATGAGAACTTTTCAATATATGTGCAACCAAAGCACGAGGCATCCCGGGATCTATGTTAACAGTATCTTTGCTGCAGGTTTCCTTCGCCAATTTGTCTAAGTGGTCGTGCTTGCGTATGCCAACATGAGATGGTATCCATACACAATTAATGTTGAAATTGTGCTCTATTGCATAATTTACGTTACGCTTAATGCAACTCACAATTTCCTCATCGCCACCTGCTTTGAAAGAATTTAGTGTCCGAAGAGCACTCTGAGAGTCACAGAAAACTACTCCAGAGCCCTGAGACATTAAGAATTCCGTTGCAAGGAGTATACCTGCCAGTTCCGTTTATGTAGTGCTGGCCCAATTTTGCATTCTCATATTAACTTGATGTAGTAAGCTATTTTTGTATACAACGCGAGCACAACCAGCTTTGTATCCAGACTGTACGGATCCGTCAGCGTAACATTCGTATACATCATCGCCCATACATTCTGTGTTCCTTTACGGCTGCTAACGCAATTTGTTTTAACACGCAGTTATGTACACTTTTTGTGGTAGATATGTAAGGTGCACGATCAATTTTGAATTTTTCCATGATGGAATGAATCGACCCTTTGGTATTTTACTAATTGGGACATTGAGCTTTGTAATGTTCATGGAGAACACATACTCCAAACGGCGTGTGAGTGATTAGTCACGTCTGCTTGCTTGATTTTATGCTGCAGTTGTTTTTTGGAAATCTGAAAGATACAAGGGTTCCCTTGGAGCTTTGACCCTCAATATGGTGGAAATAAACATTATTCTATCAGAAATGGATGGTAAGTTTAGTTCTGATCTCATGTTTACTATCCTTGCTGTTCTCGGGGTGCCGAGGATAATCTTTATGGCTTTATTTTGTATTACCTCCAAGCTATTTATATCTGATCCCTTAAACTACAGCAAGTGCATTTTTTATATATAATGCTACAAGGGTTATATAAATAATCTATGACAAGAATACATGCCATGCCCACTGTAATATAAGTTTATTTATTGCATTTACTCACAGATGGCTTTAAAAGTGCTTAGTCACCAAGGAGTCCGTTGTTAGTCCTACTTATCTCACCAGTTGACCCTTTTCCTTGATTTTTAGAAGGGGCCTTTTGTATTTCATTGTCTTAATATTACAAAGATTTTAATAACAAGTTAATAATCATAATATCAATAATAATAACAGTATCGATATCAATATTAGAAAGAAAAACAAATCTTCCCGTCAATTCAAGGAATGGGGAAATCAGGATCAGTCACTAGGGCCTACTGCTAGACTCTTTAGTGGCTGACCACATGTGGAGTCATCTGTATATAATAAAATTCACAAAAAAAAAAAATCATGCCTGGGTTAATAGTCATTAAAGTGACACACAAGCAATGTTCAATTAAAAACAAATATTGCACATATTAGCATATAACATTATACCTAAGCTAACGAAAAAAGAAGAAGAAAAAAACGTAGATAGTTATTTCAAACACGGTTAATTAAATCTACAAACACTACCACTGCTCCAATAGTTCGTCGCTCGTGAGCCACATCTTACAGTCACTTCCAAGGACAAACAAACGGGAAAATAAAGAACCTGCACTAGTGCCGGCTGTTTGAAAGAAAGGACAGCTGCATCAACCACACTCTTTTTCCTCTATGCCTGATCTCCCTCTCCTTTCTTGCTGCCGGGCCTCGTCTGACTCATCCTTCTTGCCATTGCTTTTGAAACCCCGCCGCTGTGCGAATAAAGTGACTGTGCGGATAACATGGTTGTCCGGAGAGCACATACTCCAAATTCCATGTGGCGGACAGCTGATCACTTTAACTGTTTGCTCGCACCGTGTCTGAAGACTTGGTGCCTATTTGTGAAGTGATTAATATGTGTGTTGTGTAACAATAACACAACAACCATGGAAAGACACACTGCTCCACCAAATTTTCGAACCTCAACCATGACAAGAGGGGATATTTCGAACATAGGTCCCGTGGGAGCAAACGGAATGTTAGCATAGACCCAGTAAAAACACTGGCTACGTAAGATCATGTCTTTTGCTTTCAGTGTGCCAGGCTTTAAGATCCGAGACCTTTTCTGGATCCATTCCAGGCTCCAGCAGCTCCTTTCTTGGCCAGCACACACATGCTCACACATAAACAGGCACAGACGCGAAGAGAATTATAGCGTAATGTATTCACACCTTAACGTGATATGAGCGTCCTCTGGCACGCTCTGACCTGCGAGGGGAGCGCGACGCTGCCTAAGTAACGAGATTTCTCGACGTTTTTGACCAGACATCAATCATCATTTCGTAATGCTGGGACTCTTTGGGGGTTGGAGTAAACGTTCCGTGGTGTGGATTTCTATGTGTGAATATAGATAGATAGAAAGATAGATACATGCATACGTATTCATATATATATATATAGATATAAACAGATACATAGAGAGGTAGTTGGATAAATAAATCTTATCTATTTTTCTATCTATAATCTGTCTTTCTGTTTATCTATCTGTCAGTTTGTCTATATTTATCTATCTATATGTACAGTGTGTGAGCAGGTTGTAGCTGCTGAATAAAAGGGGGACATTCTCCATACCTCGGCAGAAGGAGCCCTGCTTGCATCCACTCACCTTGTAGCGAATAAAGCCAAAAGCCAAGGCCACTTTCATTATCCGCCTTAAGTCCATCTCTCGTGTCGCTCACATCTGGTGGCAGCGGTGGGATGGCGCAGCCTTTGTTCAGCCAGGGACAGATGAGTGGAGCACCACCTCCGGAATGTTGTTTATACACTGTGTGCATATGTGTATGTATGTATGTGTATATAATTGCATATATATGTATATATATGTGTGTGTATTATATGTATACACACATATATATGAATATATATGTATGGAACACAAGACAGAAAGATAAAAAAGTTTTAATGAAATTTTTCATTCGTTCAAAACAATAAAACAAGTGAAGACAAGCTGCTTTACTGAATCTCACAAATACAAGCCTTGTATTTGCAAAACATTTCACGGTGGTTTTGAAAGTCATTTGAATCATCATCATTATTTTGGGGCTAACGCCGGCAGGGGCACATAGCCATATCCACCTTTCGTTTCCACCTACGAGGGTCCCTCATGGCGAGCCGCCAGGCAGGGCCCGGCCCATCTCTAGTTTCTCACGACAGGTTAGATCGATCTGCCCAAGCCACGACCTTCTCGGTCGTCCCACAGGCCTCCTCCACCCAGGGTTGTCCTGGACAGAGTCAACCTGATGGGCAGGATCGTCCTACGGGAGTCGAGCCAAGTGGCCATATAGCCTGTGTTGGCGATCACGGATTGTGCAAGTAACAGGTTCTGTACCTGTCTCACGGTGCAGCCGTTGGTTGGACACATGGTCCCGCCAACTGTACCCCATGATCCGGCGCAGAGACCTGTTACAAATAGCATCAAGGCGAGATTCTAGAGCACAAGATAGCATCTAAGTTTCACTACCATAGAGTAAAACTGGTAGTATCAGGGCCTTGAAAACATGTAACTTGGGCCTTCTGCACAGATACTGGCATCTCCAAATACTCTTGTCGAGAGATTTCATGACTCCTGCTGCCAGACCAATCCGTCTACTGACTTCCTGGTCTGACAGCCCAGAGTCGTGAACTGCACTACCAAGGTATATAAAGCTCTCTGTGACTTCGATGTTTTCACCGCAAGCACGTACCGACTGAACAGGATCTCTAGCCCCAGGGGCTTTGTTTCATTGCTAAATGCATCAAGAGCCGCCACTAGGGTTTCCAGAGATTCAGAGAGAACGGCAGCATCATCAGCAAAGTCAAGGTCTGTAACCTTGATATTGCCCAGAGTTGCTCCACAGTGGGTGCTTCATGCTCTGGGTGATGGTGTGGTAGCCTAGTTAGTGTTAGTGTTATTTGAATGCTCCTTAGTTACTGACCAGAATAAAACTTAATTGATTGGTAATACTGCTAATTATAGTAACAATATTATTTTTGTTTTGTAATGACATAAATGCTAAGGATGATGATAATTATTATTATTAATATTATTGTTATTATTATTATTATTAATATTATTACTGTTGCTACTACTACTGCTACTATTAGTTTAATAGATATAATCATTATGATGATGGCGATGATGATGGTGGTGATGATAATGATAATGATAATGGTGATGATGATGATAAGGAGGAGGAGAAGGATAATAACAAAATTACACTTGAGACAAAACTGGAGATCCAGACCCTAGCCACAAAAATGTATATCAGATTTTCAAAACATTGCAGCTTGCACAGTATACAAAATGATGAATGACAGAATGCCTCTAGAAGTTAGGCCTGTTAGTAATATTTCGTTTGAATTTGATATGGCGGCCTGCAGAATTCAGTGCACAAGGAATATCTACAGTTGTGAGATCACTTCATTGTCATTATTTTCTGGCAATATAGTAATATACTTGTTACATGCAAAAGGGAAGGGGTATATTTTAGCCTAGGGGGCATATTCTATCACCTTTTATACCTGGGGGCCTAGCCTTACTTACACCCCAGGTATAAAACAGCCTACCCAAAAATATCCCCGGTATAGTCTGGGCTGTTACACTGGCGTCGCTAGTCTTTACCATATATACATATATGTGTGTGTGTGTGTGTGAGTGTGTGTGTGTGTGTGTGTATAGATATATGTATGTATGTATATACATACATACATACATACATACATACATATATATATATATATATCCTAATGGCGCCGGGTATAGCAAATTAAAAAAAACTCTACGCTCTGGCGAACGGCGGCAGCGCGCCGACTCCGAGCGCGTGATATCGGTCCATCAAGCCGAATCATTGCCTCGGGGCGTATTGTTATGACGGCGATAGCCGTGACCCGTCGCCATTGGGATATATATATATATATGTGTGTGTGTGTGTGTGTGTGTGTGTGTGTGTGTGTGTGTGTGTGTGTCTATGTGTATGTTTGTATATGTGTATGTATGTATATATATATGTATATGTTTATATATATGTAAGTTATATTCGGGAGTAGTGCACACCTGTGACAATAATTTCATTAATAAAGGGTTATATTTCGTCTATCCTGTGTGGATTTTCTTACGATCCTTAAAAGTAGTGTCTGCGTTTCTTTTTACATACATTTGAAAACAATTAACATTTCCAGTATAAGTGAACTATCAGATTGCCTATAAACTTCAAATTTTCCCACGGTACCATTCCAATAAATGTCATAAGGACAAAGAAAAATCAGGCATTCCATTAACGAGCAAATCGGCTCGCTGCGCACCGCAACAACGGTTCAACTGCCAAATGCATGTCAAGCCTGGAAGAATGGAAGCAGGACTTGCAATTCAGAAGCTTACATATTTCATGAGCGTATGACTCATGAAATATGGAAAGTAGTTGAGATTCAGCGAATGAAGTTCAAGAACTTCACGGCCTATTAGCTTAAAGCCTTAACTGCCGATTTTTCCCCTTCTCTTGTTTGGTATTCGCATTAAAGTGTTAGCTCAAGCAATGTGATGATGGTAGTGCTCATTACTCACGCCTGTCGAGTAGGCAATAAGCCTTTGTCTGAATAGTTGCGCTGCTGAAACGTAAGAGAATTGTCTGTGTTCGAGGAAGCTCGGGCACAAGAGAAATTCTGGGAGGCCTATTCCACTTCGTTTTAACGGGATTTCAATTAACTTCGTTATTTTTTTCTTCGGGGTATTGATTTAAGTCGGACATCTTTTCTGCCTCACTGCATTATGAAACGAACGAATTACATATAAATTAAAAGAAGGTTGTTTTCTCCTACATAAAAAACATGTGGGCTCATTCTGACAGCGACTAATTTCAATTTATGGAGATATTATATTTAAAAAATGCGTAGTTATGCCTCGTGAAATTTCCGTTCGGCCATGAGGCTGTCGGAGAAGTATCCGGCCGACGGATACTTCTCCGACAGCCTCATGGCCGAACGGAAATTTCCCGACAAAAATCATGCCGTTAAATACGGTCATTTATATTTCATAATGCATATATGATTACGGAAAACCTTTACTCAGAAATAAAGAGTCAAACATTCGATAAACATGATAGATGCAAATGTTCATTTACAACAAAACGTACAAAATCAAAATCAGATTAAGTTTGAAATTGTTAGTAACAGCACTGAAAGACCCATGGCTCCAACAAGTAAGGTGGACTAATACAATGCTGCATTGATATAGATATATAACAATCCTCCCTGACCAGGCCTGGAACCTCGGTCACTCCGGGTATAAGACCGGAGGGCCAGCACTAAACCAATCATGCCACGCAACCCACTAAAAGGAGTGTGCAACTAGGATCTAACTAGCTCCACAGACAATATCTACCTACTCATACATAAGTAATGATAGTGAGGTTTTACACACACTCCCCGTGGGCATTCGGTGGAAATTGATTGAGAAATTCGAAATTGAAGTCAGATATACTGAGGTGTGTATATATATGAAAGATGGAATAATGCAATGCCGCATTGATATAGACATATAACAATCCTCCCTGACCAGACCTCGAACCTAGGTCACTCCGGGTATGAGACCGGAGGGCCAGCACTAAACTAACCATGCTATGCGACCCAGTAAACGGCCTGTGCAAGTAGGACCTATCTACTCATACATGAGTAATGATAGCGAGGTTTTACACACACTCCCTGTGAGCACTCGCTGGAAATTGATTTATTTACTCATACATGAGTAATAATAGAGAGAGAGAGATATTAACAGTCTTTATGTGACTAGATATTCTGCAGACATTCTCCCTTTACGATATAAACTACTAAGACGAATGGATAAAATCATATAAATCTTGGCTGACCTATTTGTCACACTGATGTCTCTGTAATTCCTTGGCTCCGTTTTAGATCCGTGCATAAGTACTGTACATGGCTTTGCAGTTGTCCAACAATTAGGATATGAGCTTTATAAGCATAAGTTATCAAGTAATGTACTGATAAGCATGATCCAGTCAGCAGGTAGAACTCCGAATATGTAGGGCTGCACACGCCGTCTGGTCCGATAGCTTAATTTGATCCACCACTCCAGTGGGTCTGACAGGCTCATCTACAACAGATATAGTTAACATCCTTATATGCCTCTTTGACGTAAAGTGCTTT
>NC_061824.1:40067667-40075167 GCF_019202785.1 Penaeus chinensis
ATAGAAGGAAGGATGGTCTTACTTGTAGATAATTTGAAACTGATTTACTACAGTTTGCATGTGAACTTGCACATCCTGCAAAATTCATCCTGAGCAGTACAGTGTGAAGTCATCCACATACAGATTATAGCACTTGGAACGAATCTGCAGCTGGGGTCAGCACGTTTTCCTTTTCTAATATCCATGTCAACCTGAATTTTACCATGTATTCCATAAAATTGCAGATGCAGCTAGTGAAATAAATTGGTATGGAAGCATCCTTGCCAGGTTGGGGAATGATAATAGCTTCTTTCCATGTGGAGGGGACTGCAACCTCGCTCAAAAGATCTATGCCATGGATTTAGCTAGCTCGTTTGCAGCATCTTTAAGGTCTCTTAGGATTATGCCATCTATTTTCAAAGCAGGTGGTGACACGGATGTTTTTTCTAACAATCTTGTGCACTTTGTCCCATACATATAGCATGCTATGAGGGTCCTAAAGTTAATCGAGAAGTGATCAAGAGCATCTAGAATACACTAGAAATCATTCATAGATCCCTGAATTACTGCAGTTTATCTAAAAGGATTCCAGTCTGATGTTTAAGTCATCATCTCTTCACCCCATTGGCTGAAATGCCATTGGAAAGTGGTCACTTCCATGTAATCCTACTGCATCTACTCTTGGGAACGAGGAATCCTAAGTCCTTCCTTTTCCCCAGAGGTGATGCCGGCCATTAGAATCCCACAAGAGTATAAATGGAAAAGGTAATTGCTCAATTAATTCTCTTAAATAATCCATGTTGAGATTATGTAGAGGAAAGTAGATGGATGCAATAGTATGAGGTAATGTCAAGCTTATCCTTCACCTGCAGTGTCGTCTGCAGGTTGAGTGCCTAAAAGGGAACATCCTGATGTACCAACATTGCTACTCCTCCATGAGGACCTTTGTCAAAGATCCCATAGTGGGCTTGAACTTGGGATCATCTCAGGGCGATTGGACGATTGTCCCTGGTCATAATCTCTTATAGGCATACACAAACTAAGTCAAATGTAATTCCTCTCATTTTGCATGAATTCCCTGACTATTTAATTGGATCAGAGTATCAATTTCTTCAGGTTGAAAATAACTTTCCATAAAGTGTTTGGCAGTACCTGCGGTTAATGTCCATCCCACACCTTTAGGCTTTCCTTTACCAGCATCTTGGGAGTGCCTTTTGAAAGGACGTTTAACTGTTGAACTATTTTCACAGGCTTTCTTTGACAGCCAGAGGATTCTTTTGCCTGGGCACTTGGTCCAGGGGCATTCTAGCTAGCAATGCAGGCCCCTGTGGATGTGACAACTGGTACTGTCACCTTTGAGGCCTTTGGAGCCTTGCCTGACAGCTCCAAACACCTTACTTCGGGAGGAATCTATGGGACAAGCAAAGGGCGGATCTTAGGGCAGTGGAGGCCTCTGTAGATGTGGTGGCAGCTGGAGCTTTCACCAATGAGGCCTGCCTGATGGTTCCAAAATCCTTACTTTGAGAGTAGGAGTCTCCTCAATAGATCTCTCACTCTTACTCCACTTCTATTGGAACAACTCACCAAAGGCAGTTTCAGTATTTGAGGACTGATATAAAAAATATTGGTTAAGGGGTAATGGGAAGGAGGTTAGGCTAAAACTTAGTCAAAGGACTTACATGGCTGTGCGAACAGCACACAGGCACAACACTTTGCCTCTGGAAAACTAACTTTATCCTTGTTTCTAATTACCAATACTTATTTTTCAAAGTTATGCATTTACACTGCCTTAAATAATTTTCATGAGCTATTTGCAGTGTTAACAGCATAGGTATAACATTTCAAAAGTTTGAAGAGCTGGTGTCGCTTGTTCCACACAACCTTTTTCTTAAAATGCTCTACTACCACTACCTTTGACTTCCTAAGTTTCTCTTAACAGTTTCTACCCCATTAAGTCTCGGGAAAAGACAATTCCCTTGCACTGTGTGTGTGTACGAGTATATATATATATATATGTATATATATGTATATGTATATATATATACTCGTGTATGTATATATGTTTTGTGAGGAGAACATGAAACTTCAGCCCCAAAAATGTCACATATAGCACGAAGACAGTCACTCTCGTCTGGTGACGAAACTTTGACTATCAGGCTACCATCTCATTGTGGGGTGATCCAAGGATCATGTTGACACACCTCAACTCTCTTGCGATGCACTTCAAAAATTTCAAAATCCATAATGGACATGTTATCAATGGTCTTCACCACAAGGCATTTATAGTGTGAAATGCTGTCATATTTCCACATAAGATTTCCTTGATAGATTGTGGATGACTTTTTTCCTTTCCTGGTCTGGGAGTTCAGGAAGCATTCCAATTCCCATTCTTGCCCTTTGGAACCTGGAGAGGTTCTAAATGAGAACAGGTGACAGTCAAGAGGGATTAGCCAAGGGTTTGTGTAGGAATATTTGTAGAAATCGTTTGAATTAGAATACATCACAGGCCCTACCCACCATGGAGTCCAATGAGGGGAAGCTATAGGTTGGGGCTTAAACACACTCAACAGGGGTAGAGAGGAAATATACGCAGTCACCAACCAGTGCTGATGGCAGTCGCAGGACTATGATTCCGACTGGGCAATGCTTGCTTGACCCTAGCCATATTTGACCAGACGATTGACTTGACTATGCCTAGATCCAGGGGCATTCTAGCTAGCAATGCAGGCCCCTGTGGATGTGACAACTGGTACTGTCACCTTTGAGGCCTTTGGAGCCTTGCCTGACAGCTCCAAACACCTTACTTCGGGAGGAATCTATGGGACAAGCAAAGGGCGGATCTTAGGGCAGTGGAGGCCTCTGTAGATGTGGTGGCAGCTGGAGCTTTCACCAATGAGGCCTGCCTGATGGTTCCAAAATCCTTACTTTGAGAGTAGGAGTCTCCTCAATAGATCTCTCACTCTTACTCCACTTCTATTGGAACAACTCACCAAAGGCAGTTTCAGTATTTGAGGACTGATATAAAAAATATTGGTTAAGGGGTAATGGGAAGGAGGTTAGGCTAAAACTTAGTCAAAGGACTTACATGGCTGTGCGAACAGCACACAGGCACAACACTTTGCCTCTGGAAAACTAACTTTATCCTTGTTTCTAATTACCAATACTTATTTTTCAAAGTTATGCATTTACACTGCCTTAAATAATTTTCATGAGCTATTTGCAGTGTTAACAGCATAGGTATAACATTTCAAAAGTTTGAAGAGCTGGTGTCGCTTGTTCCACACAACCTTTTTCTTAAAATGCTCTACTACCACTACCTTTGACTTCCTAAGTTTCTCTTAACAGTTTCTACCCCATTAAGTCTCGGGAAAAGACAATTCCCTTGCACTGTGTGTGTGTACGAGTATATATATATATATATGTATATATATGTATATGTATATATATATACTCGTGTATGTATATATGTTTTGTGAGGAGAACATGAAACTTCAGCCCCAAAAATGTCACATATAGCACGAAGACAGTCACTCTCGTCTGGTGACGAAACTTTGACTATCAGGCTACCATCTCGTTGTGGGGTGATCCAAGGATCATGTTGACACACCTCAACTCTCTTGCGATGCACTTCAAAAATTTCAAAATCCATAATGGACATGTTATCAATGGTCTTCACCACAAGGCATTTATAGTGTGAAATGCTGTCATATTTCCACATAAGATTTCCTTGATAGATTGTGGATGACTTTTTTCCTTTCCTGGTCTGGGAGTTCAGGAAGCATTCCAATTCCCATTCTTGCCCTTTGGAACCTGGAGAGGTTCTAAATGAGAACAGGTGACAGTCAAGAGGGATTAGCCAAGGGTTTGTGTAGGAATATTTGTAGAAATCGTTTGAATTAGAATACATCACAGGCCCTACCCACCATGGAGTCCAATGAGGGGAAGCTATAGGTTGGGGCTTAAACACACTCAACAGGGGTAGAGAGGAAATATACGCAGTCACCAACCAGTGCTGATGGCAGTCGCAGGACTATGATTCCGACTGGGCAATGCTTGCTTGACCCTAGCCATATTTGACCAGACGATTGACTTGACTATGCCTAGATCCAGGGGCATTCTAGCTAGCAATGCAGGCCCCTGTGGATGTGACAACTGGTACTGTCACCTTTGAGGCCTTTGGAGCCTTGCCTGACAGCTCCAAACACCTTACTTCGGGAGGAATCTATGGGACAAGCAAAGGGCGGATCTTAGGGCAGTGGAGGCCTCTGTAGATGTGGTGGCAGCTGGAGCTTTCACCAATGAGGCCTGCCTGATGGTTCCAAAATCCTTACTTTGAGAGTAGGAGTCTCCTCAATAGATCTCTCACTCTTACTCCACTTCTATTGGAACAACTCACCAAAGGCAGTTTCAGTATTTGAGGACTGATATAAAAAATATTGGTTAAGGGGTAATGGGAAGGAGGTTAGGCTAAAACTTAGTCAAAGGACTTACATGGCTGTGCGAACAGCACACAGGCACAACACTTTGCCTCTGGAAAACTAACTTTATCCTTGTTTCTAATTACCAATACTTATTTTTCAAAGTTATGCATTTACACTGCCTTAAATAATTTTCATGAGCTATTTGCAGTGTTAACAGCATAGGTATAACATTTCAAAAGTTTGAAGAGCTGGTGTCGCTTGTTCCACACAACCTTTTTCTTAAAATGCTCTACTACCACTACCTTTGACTTCCTAAGTTTCTCTTAACAGTTTCTACCCCATTAAGTCTCGGGAAAAGACAATTCCCTTGCACTGTGTGTGTGTACGAGTATATATATATATATATGTATATATATGTATATGTATATATATATACTCGTGTATGTATATATGTTTTGTGAGGAGAACATGAAACTTCAGCCCCAAAAATGTCACATATAGCACGAAGACAGTCACTCTCGTCTGGTGACGAAACTTTGACTATCAGGCTACCATCTCGTTGTGGGGTGATCCAAGGATCATGTTGACACACCTCAACTCTCTTGCGATGCACTTCAAAAATTTCAAAATCCATAATGGACATGTTATCAATGGTCTTCACCACAAGGCATTTATAGTGTGAAATGCTGTCATATTTCCACATAAGATTTCCTTGATAGATTGTGGATGACTTTTTTCCTTTCCTGGTCTGGGAGTTCAGGAAGCATTCCAATTCCCATTCTTGCCCTTTGGAACCTGGAGAGGTTCTAAATGAGAACAGGTGACAGTCAAGAGGGATTAGCCAAGGGTTTGTGTAGGAATATTTGTAGAAATCGTTTGAATTAGAATACATCACAGGCCCTACCCACCATGGAGTCCAATGAGGGGAAGCTATAGGTTGGGGCTTAAACACACTCAACAGGGGTAGAGAGGAAATATACGCAGTCACCAACCAGTGCTGATGGCAGTCGCAGGACTATGATTCCGACTGGGCAATGCTTGCTTGACCCTAGCCATATTTGACCAGCCGATTGACTTGACTATGCCTAGATCAAGCCATTTGTTAAATCAAAATAGAGGAAAATAAGATGCATTTTTAGCTGCAGCACACGTGCAGTATCATTCAACCTCGAGGATTCCTGTCTTCTAGCATTACAGGATGCCATGGCTGGCAAACACACAGTGAAGAGTTTTCCCTGGTCCAAGCTGGAAAGAACCAAGGGTGGGTGCACCATCCCCTCTCATAGGCCTTGGTACACCTTGAGCCGTTTTGTCTCATCCTTCACTGGTGACACCTTCAGTATGTGTAGCCCTCTGGGCCAGCTCACTGGGACCCCAAGCCACCCACCGCGGCAAGGCGGCTCCCGTTAGGGGGGATATCGTGATTCACAACAGTTCTCTTCAGCATATTTATCATTATTTGTCATATGAGCCAAGGAGCCCATTGGTAAAAACAATCATATAATAAAGTACCATGGCTGTGTGTTTCCATTAGCCGATGAAGGGAAGCCTTCTGTCGAAATGATGAGCAATAAATTCTTAGTTACTAGTTTCCATAGATAAGGTTAGCTGAGAAACGACTCTCTTGTAATTATCTTATTGTACATGGCAAAAAAAAAAAATCTCAAGAGTAGGAGATTGTGGAATTCCTTATAGTCTGTTATTGTAAAAGAGATTCGTGTTCTTACAGAGGAATAATAGTTGTTCTCCACTCACAGTGTATAGTGAATGCACAAGTGAAAACCAAAAAGGTCATGTATAGATTATGCAACCTTCGTTATAGATTCTAATATTTTGAGGTCTTCGAATTTTGCTGTTAAAAAAGCTTGACAGGCATACTCAGTTTTGCTACTAAAAGCATTAATTAAAGAAACGTGCATGCAGGCTGCTCCCCTTGACACGTGAGAAAGAACCCACAAGGTACTGTTTTCCCTTAGCTTCCAGTTGTTGATGTTAGACATTCAGTGCATGCCTTCGGTCAAAAAAGACCAAAGAACATTAATTTGCTCCCAAGTGGGATTTCCTCTTCTGTTGTGGATATGTATGGCCAAGGCGATAGCTTCAAACCACGATATGCTTTCCACTGTGCAACCTGATTTTAAGTAGTCTGTATGTGTTCTTTGCTATGCTATATGATCCCACTGCCATTACCTTGTGAAAACGCAGTTCATTTCGTTTTAAATATTAAAGATAACATTGCTTTACTTTGTGGGAATTTTATAGAAAAGGTGTGAGAATTACTGACCTACATCACTGCACGTAGTTAATAGTTTTACTTTTTTCCATTCATTCACTGATTTTACTCTGTATTTGTTTATTCATGTTATATTAAAAAAACAAACACAAAAATGATTAGGGCGCTCAGAACACAGATTATCATCTTAATTTTCATGAATTATTTTTAAACTTCGGTAGCACAAGGATGATCGGAGGCGATAAAATTTGATTTCTAAAATCATCACTTATTATATAGATAAGTTATTATATGATTAGCTTTCAGTAACTGCCATGACCCAAAGAAGAAATATGATAAATGCTTGTTCGAAGCAGCCAAATGACGTGAGAAAAATAGGCGGTTTCCATCTGTTTAGTTGTAAGAGTCCGCGACACAATATTCTACTTTCAGAACAATATTGACGAATATGATTTCACAAGATCTTTGATAAAATAGGAGCACAGTAACGACAGTAAACATCAAACGTAATATTTTAAGCAATATGAATTAAGTACTGGGAACGAGCATCGCATCATATTTGCTAAGGAAAACGGAAATCGTTCAACGCAATCTTAAACAATATCCCTCAATTCTCATATCTTGCACATTCTGTTTCCCTCTGTACAGTATAATCTGGCCCTCTACAAACTGCACTGGACAGTCCATGGAACAGCTGGTGTAATATAGTAATGGCAAATAATCACACTAAAGGACTCCTTCACGTCTTCTTCCCATGGGTTGGCCACTTAGGACTTCTCCTTCAGGTTATTTTAGGCCAGCTTTACGATGTTTAGGAGGACTAGCAATTTGAAAGTCAAAAGGGGTGTAGTCTATTGTTCCTCGCTA
>NC_061824.1:40097667-40100167 GCF_019202785.1 Penaeus chinensis
ATCAATATAGTATAATGTATATTCATATGTGCGCATATACATATATATATGTGTGTGTGTGTGTGTGTGTGTCTATGTGTGTGTGTGTGTGTGTGTGTGTGTGTGTGTGTGTGTGTGTGTGTGTGTGTATTTATGTACCTAAATACATATATGCATATATATACATATCCATATATATACATATCCCATATATATATATTTATATATATTATATACATACATAGCATATATAAATACTTAAACACACACACACACACACACACACACACACACACACACACACACACACACACACACACACACACACACACACACACACACGCATACATGCATACACACACACACACTTACACACACAATCACACACACACACACATATTTATATTTAAGTATATATAAGTACACATAAATATACACACATAAATATGTGGTCATATACATATATACGTATACATATTTTATATTTTTATTTATAAATGCACATACATATGTATATATACATATATATACATACATATACGCATATATGAATATATATATATATATATATATATATATATATATAGATATGTATACACATATATATATATATATATATATATATATATATATATATATATATATGTGTGTGTGTGTGTGTGTGTGTGTGTGTGTGTGTGTGTGTATGTGTGTATGTATACATATATAGCTATATTCAAATATATATATACCTATATATTCATTTATTTATATATACATATATACGTATATGTAAATATATATATATATATATATGTGTGTGTGTGTGTGTGTGTGTGTGTGTGTGTGTGTGTGTGTGTGTGTGTGTATAATATACATATATATATACACACAAACAAATATGTGTATGTATGTATGCATGTATGTGTATGTATATATACATACATACATACATACACATACATACACATACATGCTCGCAAGCGCTCACGTACTTGCATATAAAGAAACATGTCTGCCCCTCACCCCACACACACATACATATTGTTTTTACAAGTTTTGTGTACATGACAGACTCAACTGATAATGTGTTAATTGCAGTAATTTCCTACACTGAATGTTTAAAAAGGTCGATATTTTCTGTTCCTTATATCAACATCGCAGGATTTTCATTTGCTTCGTTGATGAATAGTTCCATTTACCGTTAGGATCTTGTGACGCATTACTGTGGTTTCGTCTGTTTGGAGATATAAAGGTTTTGTTATTTCTATAACAGACAAGGTAATCTGCGCCAGAAATCGTTCATTTCCGGAGGGCAAGTTTGTTTGCATCTCGTTACGATTGCATTATCGGAGTATGAGAAGCGTAGTTGATGAGAGGCTTAAGGAATGGACAAAGAAAGAAATTAGCGTGTAGATGAAAAGAATATCCATTTCATACAAGAAGCGCCAAGAATGTCAAAATACTTATGGGGGTCAGCGGAAGCCCTAAAGGAGGGTTGCGAGATCTCCGCCCACCTTCGTACCTGCTGAAATTTCTCGGCATTCCGCCCCAAGCCTCCACCAACGCGCCCTCTCGAGCCGTATATCATCGCCTGAGTGACATGCAGTGTTAAGGAAATACGCGAACGAAGCTTACATAAAAGAGAAACGGAGAAAAGGCAGCAACTCACTCTTCCGAGTGTCACGCCAGACTGGGCAATGTCAAGGATCAGCCGCCTTGCCGCCGTGGCCGGTGTGTGTGGGCGTGTCGGGGGCGTGGTCGAGCTGCTAGGGTACGGAACAACCCCGTTTAGATTATCACGATCGCCTAACTCTCTCCTGATTAGGCCTAACTGACAAAGGAACCAACAATATGAATAGCAGTCATGAGCGGAGACTTCTGATCATATCATATATCTGCAAGCATGAGGCGGTAACTGTCCTTGTGAGGTGTGCAAACGGCAGAATCACATAAACTGCCGAGGACTTAGTTATTTGTGTGTTGCTGACGGAGAAGTGGACAGAAACAACTAATCGCTGCCACAGGAATCGATGTTTGTTCTGCGTTGCCTCATGCTGAGAAGCTCGGCCCATAGCGTTTGGACTACTGCGACGTCATAGTCATAATCATTTTGATTGGAAAAGTATGGTCTTGCTCCAATTACCTTTCCATCATCCATGTTTATTACTCCATTTGCGATTGTAATCAGCAATGCAGGTATCACAGCTCTTATGATGCCCGGTTGTCATGAAACTTTTTGCATGATTTATGTATATTAGAGCAGACTGTTGCTGTGACTGAGTCCTCCATATTTAGATGTGATGAAGCTTATGATAATGATGAAAAGTACAGTGATTGTTGGTATAACGATAATAATGATAAACAATGATGTGGATGAGGATCATAAAGATAAACAATAATGATAGAATAATGAGGATGATATCACCAAAGGTAACAATAATATGATAAGAGTGATAGTCGTAATCAAAATAACGATGATAATGATAATCTTTCAAGTGATAATTATTATTGTTATTATCATTATAGCAATATTATTACT
>NC_061824.1:40152832-40157832 GCF_019202785.1 Penaeus chinensis
TGTGTATATATATATATATATATATATATGTATATATATATATATGTATATGTATATATATATGTATCTATATATACATATAGATATGTATATATATATATACAAATACATATATATACATATGTATACATATATGTACACATATATACGTATGTATATATATGTAAATATGTATATATATATATATATATGTATATGTATATATACATATATATGTATATATATATATTTATACATATATATACACATTATATATGTATATATATGAATATATATGTATGTATATATACATATATATGTATGTATATATGTATATATAAATATACATATATATGCATATATACATATATATACGTATATGTATACATGTACATACTTATATATATATATATATATATATATGTATGTATAGATATGTAAATATATATATATGTATATATATGTATGTATATAAACATACATATATGTATATATACATATACATATATATATATATATATATATATATATATGCATATATATACATATATATACATATATATACTTATATATATGTATATATGTAAATATATGTATATATATTGCAGTTTTTGATATTTCACTTGTGCAGAATCTGCACCGTTCTTAATCATGTAACTGCGATATTTATTGGTACGCATTCGCGCGTATGTTTGTGGATATGTGTGTGTATTGCTGTTTTCACAATACAAGGCTGTAGATTACTGGGTTTTCGAAGTTTTGAAGAACAAGTATAATTCGAGCTGTCCTTGCCTCTCATCAGGGAGATTTCTGCAGCTAGGCCCTCTCTCCTGGGTTCCGTGCAGGACCATAGCTCATAGCGGCATCACTGTTCATGAGGCTGTTGGGAATCCTATCTCAACAGCCCCTTAGCCCCTCCCCAGGTGCCTTCAGGGTGTGCGTCTGGGTGAATATGCTGTGTGGGGAACCACTTTCGATTGACTTCTCTGTGCGCATTACACAGTTTCTGTCAATCCCGCAGGCCAACGTCAGCCAGGAGGAGTACGAGCGAGCGTACAGCGAGTACATCCGCCTGGTGCAGGAGGAGGAGGCCAGGCACGCGGACTCGTTGCTCAGGGAGTACGACGAAGAGGAGGATCAGGAGGAGGAAGTCCTCCGCGACCTGGAGGTGGACGACGAAGAAGAATCGCCCAGCTACAGGTTCTACAGCACTGGCGTCACTCAGCATTCAAGGCGTAAGTCCCTCTGCGCACCAGGAGAGCGTGTGTGCTCGTACTTGTTAGCGTGCGTGGGTGTGTGTGTTTGCTTGATAAAAAGGATTCATCCTTTTGGTTTGTGTGTGAGTGTGTGTGTGTGTGTGTGTGTATGTGTGCATGTGTGCATGTGTGTGTGTGTGCGTGTTTGCGTGCGTATGTGCGTGCATTGTTGCCAAAACACAAAATTGATTGTGATTCTTAATCTCCTTGGATGAGTTGCTTTGCTGTTTTTAATGTGCAATGCACTTGTCGCATTGAAAGAAAGGTCCCAGGGAATAAGAAACAGCCGTTGTGTGGACATTTGATGTATAGACTTGCTGCTTGGCGGTGATAGGCAGGCGTGCGTGACAGACAACTCCGGAGGCAGACGGCAGAAGGAGCGGCTTGGGTTCGCCGCGGTCGAGAAATATCTATGCATAGAAGAGGGTCAAGCATCTGCTGATTATAGATTTTCAAACTTTGGGTTTATTGGCTGTGTGTAAATACTAAGCATTCTTTTGAATATATGGAAAGAGGGCAGTGCATAGTTCTATTGTGAGATTTCCTGAATGCCCAGTACCATCCCCAGATCCAAAAATAACACCGAAAAGGAATGGAAACCTTATAAGATCATGAAGTGAGAAAATACGGTACTGACTATTTTACTCTGTGGCAAGACTTCTTAAAGCCGTTTCATGTGTTAAGTGCAACAGTTAGACGAGTTACCAGCTGCGGCAAACAATAAAGATGGAGGAATGCTGATGCCTCGATGGGAATAAATCCAGGAAAGTTATTTTTGACACCAGAAATATGAATGACCTATCTCTTCTTAAACATCCCTGAGAGTTTCTTATTAGAAATGCAACTCTGATACTTCAATACACGCACGCAGTTGGACTCTACACTTTCGTTTACGGCATATCACAAAGCTGGAAAGTTTTAAGGTACAGGCGTTGCAGATGCAGGTCTAACAATGTTATGAAAAACAACATTGCAGTCCCGTAGCCGTAGTCAACAGTTTAACACACAGACACACACACGCGTGCGCGCGCTCACACATGTACACACGCACACACACGCACGCACGCACGCACGCACGCACGCACGCACGCACGCACGCACGCACGCACACACACACACACACACACACACTCATACACGCACACACACACGCACACACGCACACACGCACACTCACACATACACACGCACGCACGCACGCACGCACATGCACGCACGCACACACACACACACACACACTCATACACGCACACACACACACACGCACACACGCACACACGCACACACGCACACACGCACACACACACATACACACGCACGCACGCACGCATGCACGCACACACGCACACACACACACACACACTCATACACGCACACACACACACACGCACACACGCACACACGCACACACACACATACACACGCACGCACGCACGCACGCACATGCACACACGCACACACACACACATACACATACACGCACGCACGCACGTACACACGTACACACACACACTCACACACACACACACACACACACACACACACACACACACACACAAACACACACATGCGCACACACACACATCACACACATATACGCATACACACACACAGACATATATATATATATTTTTTTTTTCTTTTCTTTTCAACAGCCATTTATTCCACTGCAGTAAATCGGCCTCTCTCAATTCATTATTTGAGAGTTTATGTGGCAGTCTCACCCTTGCCTAACTGGATGCCCTTCCTAATCGGTTCGACGCGCTAACACATGTGCTACCGACTTGCGACTTTCCCTGCGACAAGGCGATATGTCGTTTTCTCGCCGTGAGATCGGGATCAAGCCAGCAGTCGGAGCACAGACATTTTTACGACTGCCGCGACGGAGAATTGAATTCGGGACCATGAAGATCGTAGTCCAGTGCTCTAACCACTGGACCATATATATATATGTATATATATGTATATATATGTATATATATATATACAGGGCTGTCAAACTCAAAACCTTTCGCGAGCCACTTCTTATTTCTATTTTGAGGGCAAACAAAAGTCCATAACCGGCTTCCCAGTATCAAAGCTGTCTGATGTATACATACATAAATATAAAGCTTATTTTATTTATTAGATTTTGAAATAGTTACAAAATATAAATGCCATTATTTTCCACGTTGGTGTTCTTAATTAATGGTTCTTCTTGCCTCGGGCCACTTGTGGCCATCACGAGGGCCAAGTTCAGCCCACTGGCCATGAGTTTGACATTATATATACATATATATACATATGTATACATATATATACATACATATATTTATATATATATATATGTATACAGTCAAGATTGCCGTGATGGTCCAGTGGTTAGAGTACTGGAGTCCGACCCTCGTGGTCCCGAGGTCAATTCCCCGTATACAGCCATTCATTCCACTGCAGAATATCAGCCTCTCTAAATTCATTGTTTAAGAGTCATTTGGCAGCTCCATCCTTGACTGATTGGATGCCCTTCCAAATCAACCGCTGTTCAGCGCGCTAACACTTGTGCCACGGTGGCGTCTTCCCCGACGACACCTGCTTCCCCTACGCGCTAAACCGCAGTTGATTAGGAAGAGCATCCAATCAGGTAAGGGTGAGACAAATATCCTCTCAAATAATGAATTGAGAAAGGCCGATTTCCTGCAGTGTTGAAAAAAAAAAAAAAAAAAAAAAATATATATATATATATATATATATATATGTATATATATATACTGCCGCGATAGTCCAGTGGTTAGCGCACTGGACTCCGGCCCTTGTCGTCCCGAGTTCAATTCCCCGTCGCGGCGGTCGTAAAAATGCTTGCGCTCTGGCTGTTGGCCCGAGCCCGAGAAAACGACATATCGCCTTGAGAAGTCAAACGCAGGTGTCGTAGGGCAAGTCACCGCCGTGGCACAAGCGTTAGCGCGCCGAACCGCAGTTGATTAGGAAGGACATCCAATTAGGCAACAGTGGCACTGCCATATAACTTCTCAATAGTGAATTGAGAGAAGCCTATGTCCTGCAGTGGAATGAATGGCTGTATAAAAAAAAAAATATATATATATATGTTTGTATGTATGTATGTATGTATGTATGTATGTATGTATGTATGTATGTATGTATGTATGTATGTATGTATGTATGTACGTACGTACGTACGTGTGTGTATATATGTGTGTGTGTGTGTGTGTGTGTGTCTGTATACATATATATGTGTATATATGTATATATATATGTATGTTTGTATGTATGTATGTATATGTATGTATTGCATTTGTGTGTGTTAAGTTCAGATGAAGTAGATAGTGAAAATTATAAGTGATAAGACGATTTTCTGAAGCCATCCCCAGTTTCCTTGTTAGACAAAATCATTCAGCGCTAAAAAAACAGCGTGCCATTGTATGTCGTCACAGCCATGTCCGCATCACAGGTACAGAGGAACGACGTGCCAACAATTTGTCCAAACGCATGTCAGTCGGCGACGCGTGACTCATATGTAAGGTGTCTGTCTGTGTTTGTGTTCGTTTATATACCTGCCATTTTGTTGTTAATGTGTGTATCACCGAGGAAAGGTTTGGCCCGTCATAATTATAAATATTGTGTTGAGAACACTGCATTCATGAGGGAAACCTGGGGACCTGATACTATCCAGTGAATGGCTCTCTCACAGGGTCATGGGCAGAGCATGTGCGACCAACACCTGTTTTATAAACAAAAAAGCTATGACTCCCATTTGGCCCGATGTCCGAA
>NC_061824.1:40207832-40220332 GCF_019202785.1 Penaeus chinensis
AATTAGGGTCAGTAACCTTAATATTGCCAAGAGTTGAACCACAATGACTTAAGACAGTAGCTCTGCCCAGTATCCAGTCCAGGCAAATGTTGTAAAGTGTTGGTGCAAGAACACAGCCTTGCATCACTCCGGAACTAACAGGAAGCTCTACAGGCCCCCACCACACTTCACAGCACTTTCAGTACTAGTATACAGTCTTGATATTAATTCAATAACCCTTGTTGGAATTCCTCTTGGTCTCAGGATCTCCCAGAGTGATTCGCGATGCACCGTATCGAATGCCTTCTTGAGGTAGATGTAAGCTGCAAACAGTCCACATCTGAACTCACGTCGACGCTCTAGAATGACTTGAAGCACCAGCATACTGTCTATTGTGGAGTTACTAGGAGTGAATCCATATTGCTCCAGCCTCTGGTGCCTTAGCAGGTGGTCTCTGATACGTCTCGGAAGGATGTGAGCGAGAACCTTACCTGGTATACTGAGTAGAGTGGCATGACCACACCCCTCAAACAGGTCAGGGGGGATGGTACCAGTCCAGACAGGGTAGCATTTAACAGTTCAACTGGGATGATGCAGATACCTGCTGCTTTACCACTTTTCAGCTTGGAGATCGCCCCTAACTTCCGGTAGGGAGGGTGGATTTTTGCTGATGGGTCGGACCGACCCAGCACTACCCTCACCAAAGTTAATTGGTGGATCAACCTAGTACAACTGCTCAAAATACTTAGCCCAAAACTCCCACACCCCAACAGGATCTGTGACAATATGGCCACTTACTGAGTGGACTGCAGCCGTCTGCCAGGAGGGCTTGGAGTTCAGCTTTTTCAGGGCTTGGTTGGCAGGACGAAGGTCATTTACTAAGAAATGACCTTCGACCTTCTCTGCAAGATTCCTGATAAACTTGTTCTTACTCAGCAGTGACCTAGTCCTGCGCACCTGGGAACAATTCAAGTCATGATCCCCTGTCAGTCAAGCTGCGCAACAAGCATCTGTGAGAAGAAATTCTGCCTTCCTCTTGGGCGTTCACCAATAGATTCTCGAGCTGAATCGAGTGCCCCACAGCAGTACAGGCTTCCAGAGTGCTGCAAAACATCCAGAGATAGCCTTACCAAACCCCTGGGCACACTCCTCCTCCCTCAATCTTTCCATATCTAACCCTCTAGAGTGATCATTGAATTGGACACGTAAAGGAGCCACAACCAATCCATGATCAGTACCACAGAACTCGGCACTGTGAGAGAGCCTGCAGTTCTAGAGGATCCTCCAGCAAGTGCTAATGAGGATGTGGTCGACCTCCTTGGCCACATTACCTGCATCACTTACCAAGGCCAACAATATGGGGCAAAGCACTGATACCAAGAGCAAGAAATCTTCAATTTCTGGGACCTTGCAAAGTCCTGGAAAAGAAATCTACTTGCTGCCAGCATCAGCTGAGAACCACCAGACATCTCATAGCCAGCTCGACCGCAACCAGAAGTTTGCTGGAGATAGCTATGGCTACTTCTCGGAGATGGTGAACATCGCTGCGGCCCGACCAGTAATAGGTGTAGCCACTGAACGTACCTCTAACAGGCCTTCTCACCTCCGTGAGAGCAGCCGCTTCAACTTTAAATCGTTTCACTCCCTTGGCAGAAGTGGCAGCCGATCGTCCTGTCGCAAAGAGCAGACGTTCCAAGCCCACCCTGACAGTCCATCTGAGGTTTAACCTCGGGCAGTCACTCCGGGTTGACACCACCTCTGCCACCGTTGGCCCAAATAGCGAGGGCTGGCTGGCTGCAGGTCCCTTAATCCACCTTCGGGGATCCAGTGGGCTTTGCCCTACAAGTTTCAAGTCATGTTGGCGGCTAAGAGGGATGGATAACCCCAGTTCCCAGACTTGTCCCAGCAGTCACTAACCTAATGAGACCCACAGCCTGCCTTAATTGTTGGGTGAGAGGGACGTTTCCCCTACTCACAGCACCATCCTCTATATGTTTAATTGCTTTTTGGAAAGCGAACTGGCAAGGCCCACTTCCCCACAGCCACCTATTACCCCAGGGTGCAAGGGAGCAGGAGTTAGTACAAAATCAGGGTGTGTCCGCACACCGGTGGGCCATGACTTCCTACATTTATGGCTCTCTTCTGCTGCAAGAGCCTCCATAGTTCAACCTAAGACCACAAGTTACCTAGTTTCCATGCGTGCCTAAAAGAAGGTATTGCAGAATTCATGATGCTGGACGTTCTTGCGCTAGTAGGGGAGTCTTGTGCACAGCTGCTTCCTTTTCGCACCAGGCTAGCCAGCGGTGGCAGCGAGAAGACATGCAAAGCACTTAACACTATCTAGCCACCACACCATTGCTTCACATCACCCTGAGCACGAAGCACCCACCCATATATATGTATGTGTGTGTGTGTGTGTGTGTGTGTGTGTGTGTGTGTGTGTGTGTGTGTGTGTGTGTGTATGCATGTATATATATATATATATATATATATATATATATATATGTGTGTGTGTATATATTTATATATATATATATATATATATATATATATATACACACGTACATGTGTATATATATGAATATATATATATATTTATGTATGTATACACACACACATATATATATATATTCATGTATATACACATGTATGTGTGTATATATATATATATATATATATATATATATATATATATATATATATATATATATATGTTTATGTATGTATACACACACACACACACACACACACACACACACACACACACACACACACACACACACACACATATATATATATATATATATATACATACATACACATACACGTACATGTGTGTATATATGAATATATATATATATATATATATATTTGAAAATTAATATGTGGTAATATGTATACATAAATATATACATATATATGTGTGTGTTAAAACTATGTGTGAATGAGCGGCTGCTTAACGCGGCAACTATAAGCAAATATAAGTAAACACAGGTGTTGTGAAAGACAGAACGATATACACACATTCATAGAGGAAGTAGTAACAAAGCACTTACTTGTAGGATACAGTATGCAGGTGAAAACAATAATGTTACAGCTAAGATCGCAACACTAAATATGAATAACATAACGGGGTAAACCAAACAAATTGAAATTGGTAAACTTGAACGAAATTATTTGTTCTGTGAACAAATAAGATATACTAAGCTGCAATATGAGGGTACAAATTATAATACGCAGAAAAAATACTAATAACACAATATATCAATTACGGAATGTTTAGGGCTGGGAAGTTGTGAGGTGAGGGTGTGTGTAACTTAGGTATGATCTCAGTGGGTGATTTAATTTGTTTGTTGTGCTGTAAAACAATGAAAGATAGTGAGAGGTTTTGTAATATAGAGTTACTAATGTGTGTTCGTTGAGTGGCGTGTACTTTGAATTTGAAAGAAGGCAACTCGTATGCAAGGTGTGTTTGGGTATAGGGAGGGCAGTAGTTAACCTGGCACTAATAGGCACACTTACTTTTAACAGTTGCAAGGAAGTATTGGTGGTGGTGGGTAGAACTGCGACTTCATGGCAGTGCTGACGAGGGTTCGTGAAGACTTGGCGATGCAGGTGAGCCGGATTGGCGAGGGTGGCGGCGTAGAGTGTGGAACATGTCGTCAGTACTAGGGAAGACGGCTGGGCATTAGGGGAGACGAAGAGACACTTCAGCAGGACTACCTTGTCGGCAGATAGCGTGGATCGGCAACAGCCGTCGGCGAGGAGCGTGGCCTCGCAGGGTAGTAAGCGAATTAGCATTGGCGTTGTAAGGTACTTGCTCATCGCTGCCATCAAATGTCAACGAGAGAGAATGACCTTTGTGCAGGTGAATGAAAGGGGTACTAGCTTTTTGAGTTTATTGCTGAAGGTAGATGTGAGACCCCTAAGAGACCCCCGGGGCGAGGACGAGGAGGTGGAGCTAGAACTTGTGTGCCTTGATATGTCTGCCATGTCTCTCCCTCTCCGTCTCTGTCTATTGAAACGTGTCCTTTTATGCAAAGTAAGAGTATCTATTCCTATCGGCCCAAATACCTGTAAGGGAGTAATCTTTCACAGGGATTTGAGGACGATGGAAGAAAGTGAAATTCTTAACAGCATGAAGGACCAAGACGTAGTGGACGTTCATTGTATGACCAAGAAGGACGGGAATGTGCGAACGAAAACTGGACGGTGTTTTTTACCTTTGCTTTGAATAAAATCCCTGAATATGTCAATGTCGGTTATGAACGTGTTCAAGTAAGATCTTATGTCCAAAAGCTAATGCATTGCAATAGATGCCAAAAAATAGGACACACCACATTAAGATGTATTGGCAAAGATTCAACTAAATTTGTTTGCCGGAAATGTGCTGAAGCCCATGACACCATCACATGTACTAACCAAATTTCCAAATGTGCTAACTGTGGAAGTCCCCATCATTCAGGATCTGCCGAGTGCAGCATCCTGAAGAAGGAGACTGAAACGCTGGCATATATGAGAAAACATAAAGTTAGTTATACTGAAGCTAAAAGGAAAGTGGAAAGTTTGACACACAAACCTGATACTTCCTATGCTGCAGCAGTAACTAACAACACCCCTAGTGCAAGTGATGTCAGTCAGCAGCTTGCAGCCAAGGATAAGGAAATTGCTGAACTTAAACAAACCGTTAAAGAACTAAAAATTAAAGTATATCAACTGACAAAATTGGTCAATCAAATAGCTGCATCAACCCAGCATAAACATCATAAGGAGGATGATACCGAATCACAGTCCGGAGCGCACCTCCCCGTCCGGGCTACTCCTGTGAGGACTTCGTCTGGCTCGCGATCGGTTTCTCGAGAGAGAAGCAGGTCGCAATCTGTCAGTCGTCTCCCTCGCCAGGAGGTGCAGGACATGGAGGCATCCCGTGTGAGGTCCCCGGGTAGCGAGGGAGAGGAGGCGCCTCCCTCCCATAATAAAAACTGGTGGACAAGGCATTTCCAAACCCCATAAAACGTAATCATCGCGTCAACCATTATACAATGGAACTGTCGAAGTATTAGATCTAAAGTAAATGACCTTAAATTATTAGCCTCGTCCTATGCTCCCGATATTATAGTTCTCCAAGAAACTCATTTGGCAAACTTCGTCTCTGACGAGGTCGTATCGCTCAGGAACTACCATTTATGTTGGAAGGATCGTGAGGGTAGGGGTGGAGGCGGAGTCGCCATGTACATCCACCAAAACCTCCCTTTTACAGAAGTGACTATTGATTCTACTTTGGAGTTTGTCGCATGCAAAGTAAAAATTAATGGCACGTATCTGGTTATATGTTCAGTTTATTGTCCGCCTGATAAAGTGATAATCTATGATGAGCTCTTTGCTCTTCAGGAACGTCTGCCACAAAATAAAGTAATTCTAGGTGATTTTAATGCTCATCATACGTTATGGGGTTCCCTACGGGTGGATGGTAGAGGTGAGCAAGTAGTTAAGCTGATTAACGAGTCTGAATTAGTCCTTCTGAATGATGGTAGTCCCACGCGGGTGGACGATAATACCGGGAATTTGAGCTTTATAGATATATCACTGGTCTCTTCATCAATAGCAGCAAAGTACCTGTGGTACACCATTGACGACTCGTTGGGAAGCGATCATCTTCCTATTTTGATTAAATATTCATGCGACACAGTGAGAATGCCTTCAGCGCCTAAATTTAACGTAAAAAAGAGCAGACTGGGTCGCCTTCACGAGGAGCGTCGAGCTCGAACTTGTTGGAGAAACCATTGATGATAAAGTAAACAATATTCAGAATTTGATTTTAGAAGCAGCTTTGCTATCCAATCCTAAAACTTCGACAGATAGCGTTAAGCATAGAGTTCCATGGTGGACACCAGATTGCCACAGGGCACTGTGCCGACGCAATAAGGCCTACAGGCTTTTCAAAAATAACATCACAAATGAGAACTTTTGCAACTACAAACAAGCAAGAGCTAGGGCACGTAGAGTAATAAGACAAACAAAAAGAGACTCCTGGCGGAGCTTTGTCTCTACAATAAACAGCAATACAAGAATATCAGAAGTTTGGTCCACTGTTAATAAAATCAATAAGAAAAAAACTTCTTTCAAAATTTAAAACATTGAAGAGGGCAATAATATCGATTCACCTAGAGACATCGCTAATGCACTCGCCAAGCAGTTCTCTCATACAAGCAGCTAAGCAAACTACCATCACGCATTCCTGCCCATCAAGGAAGCGGCTGAGTTGTAACCTATTCACTTTGCTACAGGAGATGACTTTGATTACAATAAAGATCTTACAATAGATGAGCTTGTCCGAGCCCTAGAAGCCTGTAGAGGAACATCCCCAGGCCCCGATGAGATTCGATATGAGATGATAAAGCATCTTAATCATGATGACATGATTAAGTTGCTAGAAGTGTACAATGAAATTTGGAAAAGCCACACTTTTCTAAACTCATGGCACTTCGCCCACATAATTCCCATATTGAAAGGAGGGGGTAATCCCAGATTTGCCATCTCCTACCGCCCAATTACTTTACTGATGATTTTTTCAACATCTGATAGTATATTTTATTATGTAAAATCTTTATTTTTCATTCTGAGATCATTTTTTAGTGTTTGTCTTTGATTGGTGTATAGTGTACAGGCTATCAAGATGTGGTTTAAGGTACGGCTGATGTTGCAATGGGGGCACTGGGGAGGGAAAATTCTCTCGGTATAGGAGAGTCTTCCCCTTCGACATTCGGGAAGCCTCCACGACCTGTGGGTGTGAAGCGATCAGCTCCACATCGTACGAGACTGAGAAGCCAAGTAGCCCCATCTTGGTTCTCTTTACCTCGGGATTTAGTGGGGAAAGACTCACTTTCCTCCCATCTGCTAGCTCCTTCGTTTCCCGGAGGAAATTCAGTGTAGCTTGATCTTTGGACATTATGATAATGCCCTGATCTAGGGCAACCCGGATCGACAGCCGGATTTTCCGTTGCAGCTCCAACGCCCTGACCAATTGGTAGGCATTGTCAAAGCCTTCGGGTTTAGCTGGCACTTTAAATTGGGGGAAACGTTTAGGGGGTCAAGACTCTCCATCAGAGTCTGTCTCCGGCCTCGGACGTTTCGGCCCGCCCTTTCGGTTTCGGGCTTGCTTGTGGGGGCAGCAGCTGATTCGGCTGGTTCAGCCTGCTCTCCCCTCTCAGTCAAGGAGGCCGTCTGAGAGTTCAGGGGTCTCCCTGGCTTGGCTGTTGGCCTGGAGGGGCAAGCACGAGAGTCAATCTGTTTGACGATTTGGTGGACAGACCCATTGGCTTCGGTCTTGTCCACCTTAGCAGCAGGCGTGACAGTATCATCCTGTGCATGGGGTTTTATTTTGCCACCAGAAGGCACATATGGCTTCATGGTGACTGCCGTGGTCTGGGCCTTGCGAGGTTTGTCAACTCTAAGTTCAGTCTGTGGGGGGTGTTTGTTTGATTTATCCAAATAATGGTACGTGCTCCATCCTCTCACCGCCCCCCCCCCCCCAACCACCACGGAGTCCAACAAGGGGAAGCTGAGGGAGACCAGCCGATTGACCGTGACCGGGCCAGGATCAGGCCGCCTGTCTTGCTGGAATAGAGGACCAAATCTCGCTTGCGGCTCTTGCGGCTTACGTACACGAGCGCTGTGTAACCGCGCAGGGAACGAGGGGAGCCCGCCCGCTGAGCGTGGAAGCGGCGGCGGACCTGGCATGACCCAACCTGGGTAAGTATGCTGAGCTTCAGGTTGCGGGGTCATGCTGCTACACCATCCTTCTTGGTCATACAATGAACGTCCACTACGTCTTGGTCCTTTATTCTCTCGATAATTTCACTTTCTTCCATTGTCCTCAAATCCCTGTGAAAGATTACTTCCTTACAGGTATTTGGGCCAATAGGAATAGTTACTCTAACTCGGAGATCATGAATTTGCGTCAGCTTAAGTAAATCCTTAATCTGGGAGTTATATTGTACTTTAACAAGGAGGCTTCCATCTCTCAATTTTTTTACAAAATCAAAATCGCCATCCACTTGACCATCAAGGACCTTTTTGATGATAAAGGGGTTCACATTCGAAAGCGATTGAATTTCATTCACACATTTTACATTCGCGAACCTTGCATTCTGGGTGGGGATTTTGAAAACTGGTCTTCTCGTTTTGTCATTAGTAGGGATTCCATTGTTCGTAGTCAGATTGGGCATAGAAGGGTCATTAGTCACCCCTTTTCCTTGAGGAGGAGAAGGGGTAGCCGGGGTATCACTCATTCTGGGTATCAGACCAGATCCGACCCCTTGTCTCCAAAACGTAGTCCTGAAGGGACAAAAACCGCTTAACTGTTGTTATTAACCTAACAGCAATAGCTAAGAGAGTGAGGCAGTTTTCCGTCCTCTACCCCCCCCCCCCCCCCCCCAGTGGAAGCACGGTTGCGTTCTCCAGTACCACAGAGGGATCGAGTTATGTGTGGGACACTTCCTTACCGCTGAACTTGCCTAGGCGAAGGACGGTAATTCAATGCCCACCCCCCAAGCGAATACGGGAGTTCACGAGGAACACCGGTAGGCTCAGGAAAGTCACATTAAGATGAAAAGAATTCAGGACAAGAGAAAAAGTGCACCCAAATGACTCCCCAGACTACTGGGCCTCCCTACCCAGCGGTCAAAGCCACAAGGGCTACCCTAGTGTAAAAGAGACCTGCGGGTCTGAGTTGGGGTGCTGACTACTCCTACTGTAACCTCGTGTCACCTGTAAAAACAAGAGCACTAATTACAGGTATTTTTACTTTATTTTAGTTACTCTATTGAACTCAGAAACAACAATGTCTAGCGCGACGAAACACTACACCCTGGTGTAGTGAGCAGGCCTGTGGGATGCTGCTCATAAGTCCATACTGGACAGGGCCAATCCTCCTGGAGGGGCTTATCGGTGGCATCCCGGACACATACTCTATTGGATAGGTAAACCCCAGAGTAGCAAGCAAGAATTAGGGATAGGTGTCTTAGTTCACAAACGTGTAGAAAAGAATATCGTTGAATTCTATAGCTTAAGCGAAAGAGTGGCTTCAGTGACAATAAAACTAAGCAATGGGTACAACTTAAAGATTGCTCAGGTTTATGCTCCAACTTACAGCCACAGTGATGAAGAAAAAGAGAGCTTCATTTAGCCTGCAAGAGAGTATAAACCCATTTTACAATAATTCTGGGAGATATTAATGCCAAATTGGGAAAAAGACCGACAGAGAAACCATAGTGGGGAATCACGTAATAGGCACTAGGAATGAGAGGGGACGAATGCTAGTAGATTTTGTGAAGGATCGATCACTCAATATCATTAATACATTCTTCTAAAAAAAAATAGAGAGGAAGTGGATATAGAAGTCACCATTTGACATTAAAAACGAAATTGACTTCATAATTTCAAATAGGCTTGATGTAGTAAAAAGTTATTAAGGCTGGCAGCAACCATAGAATGATCAGAGGCCAAATTAAATTATATCTCAGAAGGGAAAGGAACAAACTCATACGAAAACTGAAGACCAGAGCGATAGAATTTACCGTTAACATCCAAAACAGATATTCACTTCTCAACATTGACCAAATCAACCAACAGTTCAATGACATAATAAATTAAGATGCACTTGAAGTAGGCGGTAAGAATGTCAAGCAAAGCTCCAGCAAGTTCTCGGTAGAAACTAAACAGCTTATGCAAAAACATGGGGTCATGAAAGTATCGTCAAACAGTGACAATATAGAATTAATTGAGCTAACAAAAACTATAAATAAACAGAAGAGAGAAGATGTACGGAAATTCAATTCTCAAATAATAATAACACGGTGATCTTAGGTACCAGCATGAAAACAGCTAAAAGGAGACTCGGAATAGGGAGAAATGTATGCAATAGATTCTCAAGTGGATTCTCAACAACAGACCACATCCACGCTCACCCAAACAAGAGAAAAAATAAACAAACATAGGAAACCCCTGTGCAAGGCATTCATCAATCACGAAAAGGCATTTGATTCTGTATAAATACCAGCAATATTAGAAGTTATTCGAAGACAGGGAGTAGAGGAGGTTTATTGTAAAGTATTGGAAGATATATATGAATATGGGACAGTATACCGTGTCAATAAGCAGGGTATGTGTAAGCCAACAAGCCAGCGAGGGTTTAGATGACGAGTTTATCTGACCTATCAGTTCGTTCCCTGAAGTCACCGTGCGAAGGTCATCCATCAGCCTCCAGCCCAGTGCTGATGGGGCGGACCCGCGATACCACATTCAGCAGCACTACCCTACAACATAGTGTGTGTCCCCTTTACATGTGTTGTGACTCGTAAGTACGTTGACTACCATTGCTGTTCACTATCAGCCTTTTACAAATTGGTGGCAGGGTGGTTATTGCGACCTTTTGGCTCGCAACACGGACACACAGTCTCCAAAACCTGTTCGACCCATCGCTTCCACGATCGACCATGTCTTCAAAACCACGTGAGCACACGATTTGAGCCTATTTATTTATTTCCCGTCCCATCTTCTCCCATAAATGTGTTAAGCCGTATGTGCAGTCGGTGTTGGGTAAAAGTGACAGCAGATGGCAAGTTCTCGCACCATTCTTCAGACCTTAGATCGCATTACTGTGTGATCATTGTATGTGGTCAACAAACATGAATACCGTTCATAAATAAAGAATTTAATTAATTTCTCTCGCCATTAGAGATTTTAACTGTTTCGATTACAACGAATTTAACGCGTTCGTGATTATTGAAATCATATCATATCTGTTCCTCCCCTCGCTCCGACCTGACTTTCACTTTCTCTTTCCCTTCTGGTCGGTTGGTATAGGGAAAGGCCAAGAGATGACCGCTTTTTTCCCGTAATTTGGTTGTCGTTGACACAAAGGGGATAACCGTAACATCATTACATTGTTCACTGGTGACACGTTCTATCGGCGCTAAAGCGGAGCTTGTAACGCAATTTTATATAAATGCATTATTTTGAGTATAGCGTTAGTATCTTCCCCATATCTTAAATGCACAGGGATGCCCGATATAACCTGGGGTTGCGACGGAACGATAGTAGGTACAGGTAAAACCGAAGTTTTTCGTACGATCGGCAACTTTTGAGTCGGTGTGACCTACAGTTACATCCGTTAATTAATGTAACACCAGGGTTTAAGCTAGAATCATTATTCGCTTATTAATCACACCCTTCTCACCCTCTAAAAGTCGCTTGCATGCTTTGGGTAAATCCCAAGCGATCATGTGATTCGTGATGGTTAGATACCCGTAGGGCATGTCACGGGCGCCCATCACAGATTCGCAGAATAGAGTGGGTTGTCTATAAATTTTCCCGGCTCGTTCGCTTCATTCAGGACGTTTTGGGGGGTATTGGTGACCCCCATCGATGAAGTCTAACATGTATAGCTAGACATGGCTACCTCGGCAGTACAAATTTGCTGACCCCGAGATGATTTGCTTGCAAGAAAGCTTGCGAATATTTTTCACGTCACCGTTCATTAGTGCGCACATCCCGTCGCATATCATTAAATGTTGAATGCTATGTGGTAGTTGAAATAATTTCGTATTAGTTGCATCGATATTTTATTACATTATTGTTAACGTGAACGTTAATTTTCATGTTTGTCATACATTTCCCCAATGTCACTTTCATTCTTATTCATGATCCATGTCGCTCACACACACTCACTCACTCATCCATGCAGAACAAAAGACACTGAAACCTTTTCATTAATAGGGTTTGTTGCTGTCGTAGTTGCAGGTGTAAATATCTGCGATTTTGACTAGTACATAATTTCTTATTTTACATACATTTCTTCTCTGGTACGACAATTGGTTCAAGTAAATCTTTGCGGATTGCCGTTGTCGTTTCCCTTATCTACTCTCATATCTATCAGAGAAGGTTGGTAGTTCAAGCCAGGTTTTCTTCTTTAACTTTGTGAAAGTAAAACACAAAATTAAAAAAGATGAAAACAAAGTAAAAAAGCGAACATTAAAAACTGCAAATTAATATAGATAATCGGCTGGTGGTGCTTAACACCTCCTTTTCTCTGTTGCCTATCTTTTTCTCGTACTATTTTGGCCCTTACGTGTATAATCTAGTTCAACGATATCCGTCACGGCACCGAAGGAGGACCCTGCTGCAGAAACGGTCACCTTAGAATACTGTGGGAAGGACTTCATTGGAAGATTGCCAGAAGCCTACGGACCACAGGATGTTCGTCAGAGCAGGTATAAAGCCGCCCCAGGATGTGGAAAGGCGCCGACTGCCGGGACGCCCGTAGATCCAGCGAAGGACCAGGAACTTGCCAGCGCAGGTACCAGTCACCCCACGATGCCGAAGAGGACGCCTCCTGCTCGAATGCCCGTAGATCCAGACGAAGATGTTCCCCATACTGTGTAGAACTCTTCCTAAATAAAGAGTCAAGCCATTATAGAACAATAACTACCCCTTCAAGCAAATTTATTAAGGTTCTCTAC
>NC_061824.1:40222832-40228691 GCF_019202785.1 Penaeus chinensis
ATCTGAAAAACAAAGATATATATGTATGTATATGCCTATAATATATAGAGATATTCCTAGATTCAGGAATAGTTTTCTTAAGGGTTCTTCGAAAGTGTAGAAGGGGAATCTTCTGAGCCTCCAATCGAGATATTCTAGTTTCCCCTGAAATAATCAAAGTTTTCTATGAATTATAAAATCGTACTGGAACATACGTGAAATTAAAGCATCCACGTTTCTTTAAACTGGAATGATAGAAAAACCTTGTGTGAATCATGCGATAACTCTAAAAACCAACCTTTAATTCTTGAGATAGTACTTGATGAAAGCAGGCGAGAGCGCGCGGCGGGTAAGGGGGTTGGCGGCAGTCTTTTAGAACTCCTGCTTGATCCCGCGCGGCGCACAGGCGACCGCCGTCGGCCATGATGGCAGCAGCTGCAGGACCTAATACAACTAATTTCGCTCAAAGTTCCGCTTTTGCTGACGCTGTACAGCGCGCCAGGCAGGTATGTGACTTGTATATGTATAGCACAACTGTATTGTTAATGTATCTTTAAAACATTTTTGTCTCAAGCGTCTAGGGAAACCCTAAGTTACGAAAGTGTAAAGTTCCTAAGTTGAAATAGCTTTGCTCAAGCCCAGCGAAGGGAATCGATTTTCAGAATAACGCTTTTTGACCAGCGATCAGGATTCGCAGGCTAGGCGCAGAGCTGGCGAAAGCCACACCAAGGATTAGACATTCGGAGAGTAAGTTGTGCTTCGGCAAAAGCATGTTAAGAGAGTTTAAGCGGTGGAAGTGACGTCACTCGGTGTAAACAGAAGCCGGTGACCGCAATGGCGAGGAGGCGCCTCGTGCGCCGGCCTCGCACGAGGCGTCCCCGCGATACCCTTGTAAATTGGTCGAAAACAATGCCGATGCCATCGCCACGTGTGCTTTGCCACGATATACCTCCAAGCATCCACTTTTGGAGAAAAAAAATTAAACCATGAGTCGTCACGATTTTCCAAATCTCGCAATATTTAAACTCTAGTACAAGTCTGTCCAATTATAACATAACGTAGGTTTTTCAGTAGGATTGCCGAGCTGGAAGGCAAGAACTGGGTGCCTTTTTTTCACCCCCCCAATACCATCAACTGAAAAGTATGACCTGATTTTGGGGGTTTTGAGATTGTTAATGTAGATTTGTTGCTGTTTCTGTAGTTAGACACAAAGGAAGATGATGATATTAATGATACTGACTCGACTAGTTGTGTATGTTTGGCTTTGAGTGGGTGTTGGTTCCCTCTGGGCTTGGGTCACCTAGCTCAGACCCAGATAATTCTTGTGTTAAACCTGCATGTTGATACAATTGGATAGCTGTTGAGTTGATATCTAGGTAAATGTTTCACTTATAACTACATGTAGACAAGATCCAGAATATGTATGTAGCCCTATGTGGTCGTAGCATGAGAAAGCTGAAACTTGGGAGTAAGAAGGCGGCTTTGGCACTTTCTTTGATCTTTTCCCATCATTTGTGATTTTACAGATTGTATGCAACTCATTTCTTGTATTGAATACTGCAGCTATTTTTTGTCTATAAGAATATGATCTTCATTTTGCCCCAGCTTAATGCATACAGTAAAGATTAACCTCACATGGTGTTATAGCACTTAAGTTAACAAACTTTACCTATTCATATTCTGGTGGATTGGAAGTGGGACTGGCTCATTTTTTTCATGTTATTTGATGCTTTATTTTTTTTTTTTATAATGTATATCTTGTAATGAAATCAGTGCAGCAATCAAAATATTAGTACCAGTATGGAATATCCTTGAAAGTCATTGTAGGTAGTGGTTTGCGTTCAAAATGACTATTGCATTTCTACAGAAAATTAATTGAGTTAAATTATTCCGAGTGTTGTTATTTGTGCAAATGAACTGTTGGGGAGATCTGATGACCATTTCCACTGAATCGTTTATATGATAGTCCTGGTAGCAGGGGAGGGCATGAAGTATATTAGGGAAATTACAGGGTAAAACAGGCTGAAATAGTGTGAGTATAGAATTCGTATGGGCTGTTCTTCACAATGCTGATGCACTCCCTAAAGACCAAGTCCCAAACTCAATGTTGCAATTTTTTTTTTCAACAATGGACGTTGTCATGCCCCTTGGGCCTCTACCCATCAATATCCCCCAGCGAACCTTGTTTTCACCTTGGCATGCATGGTAAGATAGAGCTGAAATTTGGGAGCACCGAGTGGCCTTAGCTATGAGCAGCACTTTCCGTAATCTTTTTCTTATGTAAACTGTGTTATCATTTGTGTCTCGTACCAATGACTGCAACTGTTTGTCCTCTATAAGAGTATCACCTTCAATTTGCCTTAGGTTAGTGAGTCCATACTGTAAATATGCAGAAAAGCACCATAAAAGTACTTTAAATCAGTTAATGAAAATCTTTTGACACCCACCAACATTGGAAGTCTGTGGGCCATGGTTGTTAAACAATGTCCTAATTCTTAACCCTACCTAACTAGACCTTGTATTTTATAAATTGTGCTCTTGCCATTTATTCCATGGTTGTGTACCTACCTCTTTGTTATTTACATAGTGTGCTCTAGCCATATAATTATTTGCTCTTGGAAAATTACGTACCTTTGTTTAGTGAAAACCCCAGATATTTTTGTGCGCTGTTGATTGTCTGAATTTCATTGTCTGTAATCCCTTCTTTCGACATATTTGGACACTTGATAACCCTGGTTATCATGCCAAACTTTCATGGTTACTAATGTCTATTCATTCTTCATGCTACTACATTGTCTTAAGAATGACTCAGAATTGAAACAACACTGAAAACAAAGCATTTCTTGCCTGCATTTGTCAAGAAATTGTGTTTTCCAGTGCTGTCAAAAATCCCAGTCATGAAAACATATATTTAGAAGACTATTGTAAAGAACTAAATAAATGTATGGTAAAACATTTTAAAGTAGTATCATAACATAGCCCAGTCACCCTGGATTTATGTTTTGTCCCTTGTAGTTTTTTTGTAAATATTGTTACTTACAGATGGCTCCACATGTGATCAGCCAGCAAGGAGTCTATCAGTATCCCTAGTGATCAATCCTGACTTTCCCATTCCCTGAATTGACAGGAAAAGGTGTCTTTCTTTTTAATACAGTGTACATTGATACTGTTATTATTGTTATTAATGTCATAATTATTAACCTCTTGTTGATGGGTGAAGAAGACTAAAAAAGAAAAAAAACTACACACTCGAGATCAATGGCAACGCACTGACATTGAGTGCGGGAGTTTGGTAGATCAAGCCAAATCATCGGCTTGTAGCGCTTTGGTGCGCCGCCACGGTGTACAGCTGCATGCCACAGATTGAGTGGTTTGTATTGACGCCTCAAGGCGTGACCCATCAGGAAGGGGTTAAATTATTAAAATCTTGAGGACATTCAAGACAATGAAATAATGCAAAAGACTTTTTCCAAAAGTCGGGGAATAGGGTAAACAGGGGAGACGGGTAGGATTAATAACTGACTCCTTGGTGACTAAGCACTTGTAGAGCCATCTATGTGTAAATACAATAAATAAACTTGTATTACATTGGGCATAGCATGTATTCTTGCCATATGTGGCAATTCGGTTAAAAGAATAGTTAAATGCATAGATGTGGAAAAGCAGATATTGATCTTTTCCAAATAATCCTTTTCATCAGTAAGTGGTGATACATGAACTACTTGAAATATCTCAATAATGACATGAGGTCAATGTTGTATGCATCCTCGCAATGTAACAAGATCTTCACTTACATATAGCACCCTTGAATAGTGTCGTATCCCAATGCCAACGGGTATGACGTGTACGTACGTGCTATGCCCACTGTGAGTACTTGTTTGATTGTTTTAACATCATAAATGGCTACACTTGTACTAAGACACCAATGAGCCAGTTACGAGTACTGCCTGTCTCGCCCGTTTACCCTTTTCATTGATTTATAAAATATTTTACAATATCTTATTTTGCTGTTAGTAATGTTGAAAAACATTATAGTAATTACGATGTTTATGATAAAAATAACACCATCGATATTCATAGCACTAGTAAAAAAATAGTTTTCCCGCCATTTCAAATCAGGTACGGTCACAAGGTCTACTAATTTACTCCTTTATGGCTAAGCACTAGCAGAGCCATCTATGGGCAGACATTTCACAAAAAAATATAGAAAATAGGCACCGTATTTTCCCCGGCGGCATTGGGTTAAAAGAACTTTGTCTTGGTTAGTATCATTCTATCATTTCATACAAGTCTTATTACCCAACTATATAGTGTCCCAATTTTTTATTAGTTATTAGCTACAAACAAAATAAACATCCAGGATTTTTACGTTGTTTCTGGAAGTTAGATCATTGGATACATTTATATAACAGCAATAAGTTACTGAAAATATAAGAACAATATCACAAGGCAAGTTCTTAGGTCAGTTCCTTATATTCAGAAATATTTCAGACACCTGAAACAGAAAGCTGTACTGGCCTCTTGTGCCTGTCAGCCAATGATGGATTGGCTGATGGGCAAGAGATGCCAGTCCGGCTCTCCATTTCATTAACCCAATGGCGTCGGGTATAGAAAAAAAAAAAAAAAAACTACGCTCTGGCGAACGGTGGCAACGCGCCGACTCTGAGCGCGTGAATTCGGTACATCAAGCCGAATCATTGCCTCGGGGCGTTTTGGCGCGGCGCCGCTGCGGACAACCGCATGCCTCATTTCGGGCGTATTGTTATGATGGCGATAGCCGTGACCCGTCGCCATTGGGTTAAGGCATCTGAAGTTTCTAAATGTCACTAGTAGAAGAAAAATTACATGGATATATGAAATAATCTGTGCAGGCAAAAAATAAGGTAAATAATGGAAAAATATGTTGCGACCATTTCTGCATGGGTTAAGACCATAGTGATTGGATGGGGTTGGGGGTAATGATCCTGGGTTAGGAAGATTTTCGGTTCATATGGCAATGTTTGTGAAATCCCAAGCAAGAGTAATAAGGACTTGGTCTCAGAGGGGAGTATTTACTTTGTAAACAGTGAAGGTTGAAAGCTTCTCTAAGTATATTATTTCTGGGACAGTTTAAACTGAGGTTAAAATGTAGGACCTCAACTTGCACAATATTTTGGAAGCAGTAATATATTCATGTTCTATTTTAATGTAATTAATTGGATGGAAGTGGGAAAAAGTGCATTAATATATTTTTCCCAGGATACAGATATCTATTGCAACTGAGTTTTTGTGGTGTTCAAAATATTTACATATTGAAAATGTACACCAGCTAGGCAAATATGGATATTGGTAGGAATGTATTTGGTATATGTAGTGACCATTGTGTGAGTTTCTGTGTTTAGGATGGGGTTTATTAGTTTGTTTGACTTAATGACTTTGTCTTTGAGAGAATTGGTCCTGTTTTTAACTTTTACTCTAACTGATATTAAGGGCTAACTAGTATACTGACGATGCTTCTCACAACTTGGGAAAGCATGAAATACACAGGTCTAAGGTCAAGGTAGCTTTGAAAAAGTACTGGGAATAAATTTTATCAAAATCACAAATAATGATTCATACACTTTGTGTGTTAAGCCCATTATCACTCCTCTATGGTGGTTTCATCAAGGTATCATGAAAGCCAGTTTATCATTGATATTGGCAAGGAAATTGGTAATTCTTTGTAAAACCAGCATGCCTGTTTTCATTTCAAAGTGCATTATCCAATAGCAGACAACTGGTTGGTTCCTAATTTTAACCCAATTTTGCTGGGGAAAATGCTATGCTCATATTCCATATTTTTGTGAAATGTCTGCACATAGATGGCTCTGCTAGTGCTTAGTCACAAAGGAGTCAATTAGT
>NC_061824.1:40228791-40231291 GCF_019202785.1 Penaeus chinensis
GGCGAGAGAAGAGAGAGTGATGGGGGGAGCGAGAGAGAGAGAGAGTGATGGGGGGAGCGAGAGAGAGAGAGAGTGATGGGGGGAGCGAGAGAGAGAGAGAGTGAATGGGGGGAGCGAGAGAGAGAGAGAGTGTGGGGGAGGAGTGAGAGAGAGAGAGAGTGATGGGGGGAGTGAGAGAGAGAGAGAGTGATGGGGGGAGTGAGAGAGAGAGAGAGAGAGAGAGAGAGAGAGAGAGAGAGAGAGAGAGAGAGAGAGAGAGAGAGAGAGAGAGAGAGAGAGAGAGGGAGTGGCGGAGGAGGAAGGAAGAAGAAGAAGAAGAAGAAGAAGAAGAAGAAGAAGAAGAAGAAGAAGAAGAAGAAGAAGAAGAAGAAGAAGAAGAAGAAGAAGAAGAAGAAGACGACGACGACTGGGACAGGGACAGGGACAGGGACAGGGACAGGGACAGGGACAGGGACAGGGACAGGGACAGGGACAGGGACAGGGATTGTGTGATACAGGGTGTACAAAACGGGAAGTAGGACCACACACACAGCCGTAGAACTAAATATGAAAAGCTTAAAAACTTTAAATGTAGTTTAGTTAGTGGGAAGAGTGTTTCACTACCGTATTTTACCTATAGGTCCTGATGCCAAGCGACCCCCAGGTGGTGGTGGTGGTGGTGGTGGCGGTGGAGGCGGCGGTGGAGGCGGCGGCGGCAGCGGCGGTGGCGGTGGTGGTGGTGAAGTTGGATTTATGGGCGGCCCTCCAATGGGTGGCCCAGGCGGTCCTCCGGGGGGTGGAGTGCCACACCGTGGTCTTGGTGCAGTGGATTCCGAAGAAATTCAGGTTCCAGACAAGATGGTCGGCCTTAGTGAGTACAATTTGTTTGAATTTACATAATTTACTATGATGGAGGTGATGGATAAAGTTGAAGAAAATGCAAGGAAAAGCTCCAAAGATGGCCTGAGTTGTTAATGCATACTCATTTTTGTGGTACAGTAAAGTGTATTTGCACATGTAAATTATTAGTATATACCAGTTCCAGGATAAATTAATTGAATTAACTGTATGGTATTGAAAATGCATATGACTGAAATGTCACGTCTAGAATGCCAAGTATGTCTTGTCACATGTTAAGATGGATGGTGAATCTTATTTTTGGAGAATAGTGTTTGTATCCTGTGTTAGCTTGAGGCAGCTGTGTGCATTGGAGAACAGAAGCCATGTACAATAAAGGATGATTTGAAAGCCCTTTTATATTCCTTAACCCAATGGCGACGGGTCACGGCTATCACCGTCATAACAATACGCACGATGTGAGGCGTGCGGCTGTCCGCAGCGGCGCCGCGCCAAAATGCCCCGAGGCAATGATTCGGCTTGATGTACCGATATCACGTAGTTTTTTTTAATTTGCTATACCCGGCGCCATTGGGTTTAAGGGTCTTATGTATATATATGTATGTATATGTATGTACATGTATATATGTATGTACATGTACATATATGTACATGTATATATGTATGTACATGTACATATATGTACATGTACATATATATATGTACATGTACATATATATATGTACATGTACATATATATATGTACATGTACATATATATATATGTACATGTACATATATATATATGTACATGTACATATATATATGTACATGTACATATATATATGTACATGTACATATATATATGTACATGTACATATATATATGTACATGTACATATATATATATATGTACATGTACATATATATATGTACATGTACATATATATATGTACATGTACATATATATATGTACATGTACATATATATATGTACATGTACATATATATATACGTACATATATATACATAAGACCCTTAAGGAATATAAAAATAGAATGTATCAGTTATACTGATGAGATGTAAAATGGCATAAGGGTGAATGAGGCTGAGAAGCAATTAACAGTTGCTGTTTTGTTTCCTTCATATATACTAACTGAAAAGCAGCCATAAAATGGAGTTCAGGGTAGTGTCACAGTACGTGCATGGAAGAAGTTGCCTGTGAGAACAGGTCCCAAACACCTTTCCTTTGTGGTGTAAGGGGCAGAACTGTAACTGTCTGCCAAACTTTTCACCTAGAGTATATAGATATATATACATATAAATATCCATTGTAACAGGGCCTACATCATTTTATTGCATTACTGGTAGGATTTAGAATGTCAAACTTACCTCTATACAAGCTGTGAACAGATTAAAGTGAAACTTGACAATAGATAATAAAAAATATATGAAGAAAATTCAAAGAAGATTGATAGGTAACTGTAATGAGTGTTTGCTCACTTGAAATGTGTCTTACATGTTACTTGTGATGTGTGTTATCGTCTACATACATTTTGAATTTACAAACCAACAAGTATATAGAAGAATCATTAGGAATAAAGCTATATGCAGAATGTCATGCCATGCCCTAGCTTGTGTGGTGTTAACTAACCCTCTGCTTCCATTATTTTATTGATATGTTCTT
>NC_061824.1:40236291-40238791 GCF_019202785.1 Penaeus chinensis
GACCTTATAATTTTATTGCCTCCAAAACACCCATAATTAGCATTGGCACCCAAACTTTAGGAAGCAATTAACCCCTTGGTGACGGGTGTAGAAAACTAAAAAAGAAACAACTACGCTCTGGCGATCCACGGCAACACTTTGACTTTGAGGGCAGGAGTGTGGTACATCAAGCCGAATCACCGCCTTGGAGCGCTTTGGCACGCCTCCGAGGCATACAGCCGCAAGCCACATTTTGAGCGGTTTGTTTTCACGTCTATAGACGTGACCCGTTGGGAAGGGGTTAAAAAACAAGGTTCCCTGGCACCTAGAAGTTGCTAAACCAAAGTTGGCACCAAAATACTGTATCTCACAGACTCAAGTCTACTGTTCTAGGCAAGGTCTTCACAAGTAAGGTCTCATCACTTCGGTGTTGTGTGCAACCTTGGCTGATAAGGGTATGAAGTCGTTGGTACTGGAGTACCAATATGAATGAACTTTGGTGACAGGCAATGTTAATGGGCAAAAACTATGTATGTAAATATTTATTCTGGTCTCCTAACTGTTTGCCTTTAGATTGTTATTCTTATTTCCTACCATTATCATTCTTATAATTTTTTATAATTTATTATTGTTCTGCAATCAGAAGGTAAGCAAATTAGTCCTCTATCCTCAGAAATGTTTGCTGGTAGACAAGGCCATTATGAAATATCTTTTGCATGATTGTTGAAGATGTATTGCAGAACAGGGAGATGTTTGTCTTCAATTTTCCTGTTATGGAGAGATTTTTGTTGTAAGGAATGAATATATATGTGTAGTTTTCACATTTACTTCAAACTTTACAATTCTGTCTTTGACAGCTTTTATTAACCCTAAGCTGCTAGGGATGTACATGCCATACCCACTGTGAGTTTAATATATTAATTTGTTTTTACACATATATGGCTCCACAAGTACCAAGTTACGAATGAGCCAATTACAGGTACTATTTGTCTCACCTGTTTACCTATTTCCTTGATTTTAACCCCTTCCCGACGGGTCATGCCTATAGGTGTGAAAACAAACCGCTCAAAATGTGGCGTGTGGCTGTATGCCATGGCGGCGCGCCAAAGCGCTCCGAGGCAGTGATTCAGCGTGATGTGCCAAACTCAAACAATCTAAGTCGGCATGTTGCCGTGGTTCACCAGAGCGTAGAGTTTTTTTTAGTTTTCTACACCTGTCACCAAGGGTTTAAAAAATATTTGATTGGTTCTAATATTGCTCTTAGCAATGTCGATAACACTATAATAGTTAAAAAGTCTACGATAAAAATAACAGCATCGATATTGAGAGCATTAGTCAAAAGAGCATTTTTCCGTCAAACTCAAGGAAAGGTGAAATCAGATGAGGGCATAAGATCAACTAATTGACTCCTTTGTAGCTAAGCACTTGTAGAGACACTTTGCAAAACAATACTACAGTAAACCTACCATTTTCCTTGGGCCTTTGGGTTAACTAAAATTATTGGGCCGATCTGCTTGTCAACCAGGCACCGCAAATGTTGATTTCGTAATGAGATGCATGTTTTAAGTACACTAGTCACCTCAGCCCAGTACCATCGAGATGTTTGTGGCCTAGGAAAACCCTAATCTGACTGCCTGGATAGTAGTGAACTCTAGGCATCTGAGAAAAGCACCAGTAATACAGTGCTGTGCAAGTGGTCACACCAAAGTGATGAAACCTTACTTTTGTAGACCTTGGTTCTAGGGTTACGAACTTGTTTGGGAGTTGAACTTGTGTTCAATAAACTGGTTTTAAATGTAACTTGTGCATTTGGAGTATTTTCAAGTAGGCATTTAAAATGGGAGAGAAAATTTTGGAAATAACTAAAGAGCAGCACAGCTTGTACAGAATTTCTGACCATACAAAATATTTTACTCTTTGATGTGCATTCATGCTTTAGTAAAACATATCATAAACTTGTATTGGCAACATTGACCATCAGTGGAGGATGAATAATTAAAATGTTTGATAATTGTCTAAACTTGTGTGGACAACCATTCAGTTATTGATTTGTTCTCAGACTATTTGTGATGTGGTGTCTGGTGTAAATTTAACATGTTTTATTATAGTATGTATAGATGCATCTTTAGAAGAAGCTAGGTACTCTCTATTTAACAATAAAGAAAGTTGTAAGATGTGATTGATTATACAGATTCCTACTTTCCTGAAAATAATGGAACATTTTTCTAAAGAAAAGTAGAACGTAAAAAGAATGTAACAAATCAAGAAAGGCTGGAGAGTATTAGATATTACTATGTTTATTTGGAAGCCTTTTAGTTAAGTGTAAAAGTTAACAGGGTTCCTGCAATAGAGGTGGTAGCTAAACTTAAACTTTGGTTTAGCTCACTTAGTAGCATTTCCTTGAAATTCTGGGCTTCTTGTTCAGGATTGTCTTATTATTATTATTATTTTTTTTTTTTTTTCCAGTCGTCCAATATATGAACATTTTACCATTTTACTAGTTTGTTGGACTGAAGTAATT
>NC_061824.1:40268791-40271291 GCF_019202785.1 Penaeus chinensis
CCGATTACTACAGAAGTATGGGAATGCATAGAGAGGCTGAAGCCATTGAACAGCAGGCCAAAGGAATGAAAGTTGGAGGCCCTGCCTCAAATGCAACACCACAGCAGGTAGGGAAAATGAAGTGGAAAGAAGTTTATGGATATGGATACTACTTTCAGAAGGCTTACAGCTAGCCTTCAGCATCAATAACTCATAGTAGTTAATAAAAGTTTTGCTTCAGTTTAGTGTATAATATTTTTTTTCATAGAAAAGAGGGATAAATGATCTAGAACTAATTATCACTAACAGGGTTGTTGAAGACATAGTTGAACTTTATATTTTGGATTCCTGTAAATATGGTTTGCTTCTATGGGAGGGAGATCATTACTCAGTGTTAATTAGTTAAACCCAAGAAATAATGTCAGGTTGGAAAAATTACTTTCTTTTAACTTCTTGAATTATTGATGCTTTAGGGTGGAGGTGCACAGCCAGCAGCCCCAGGAGCAGCAGCAGCAGGTGGCACAGGAGCACAAGATTATTCCCAACAGTGGATAGAGTACTACCGGACACAGGGCATGCACGCAGAAGCTGATAAGATTGAGGCACAGATCAAAGCTTCTAAGGTCTGTTTTCTGTAGATCAAAATGTAACTCTTCTAATCTATTTGGTGTTGTGGATCTCAATATTTTGTCCTCAGGAAGAACATCAGGAGCAAAGTATATTTCAGTTTTGGTGTTTACTATTATCGTCATTATTATTATTATTATTATTAATATTATTATTATTATTATTATTATTATTATTATTATTATTATCATCATTATCATTATCATTATCATTATTATTCGTGATATTGATAATTTTTGTCGTTGGGTGTTTTTACTGTTATCCTTATTATTTCCATCACCATCATCATTGTCATCGTCGTCATTATCATCATTGTCGTCATCATCATCACTACTACTACTACTACTACTACTACTACTACTACTTCTTCTTCTTCTTTTACTACTACTAATACTTTTACTACTACTACTTTTTTTACTACTACTACTACTTTTACTACTACTACTTTTTTTACTACTACTACTTTTTTTACTACTACTACTTTTACCACTACTACTTTTACCACTACTACTTTTACCACTACTACTTTTACCACTACTAATTTTACCACTATTACTTTTACCAATACTACTTTTACCAATACTACTTTTACCACTACTACTTTTACCACTACTACTTTTACCACTACTACTTTTACCACTACTACTTTTACCACTACTACTTTTACCACTACTACTTTTACCACTACTACTTTTACCACTACTACTTTTACCACTACTACTTTTACCACTACTACTTTTACCACTACTACTTTTACCACTACTACTTTTACCACTACTACTTTTACCACTACTACTTTTACCACTAATACTTTTACCACTAATACTTTTACTACTAATACTTTTACTACTAATACTTTTACTACTACTACTTTTACTACTACTGCTTTTACTACTACTGCTTTTACTACTACTGCTTTTACTACTACTGCTTTTACTACTACTGCTTTTACTACTACTGCTTTTACTACTACTGCTTTTACTACTACTACTACTACTTTTACTACAACTACTTCTACTTCTACTTCTACTTCTACTTCTACTACTTTTACTACTACTACTTTTACTACTACCACTTCTACTTCTACTACTTTTACTACTACTACTTTTACTACTACTACTTTTACTACTACTACTTTTACTACTACTACTTTTACTACTACTACTACTTTTACTACTACTACTACTTTTACTACTACTACTTCTACTTCTACTACTTTTACTACTACTACTTTTACTACTACTACTTTTACTACTACTACTTTTACTACTACTACTTCTACTTCTACTACTTTTACTACTACTACTTTTACTACTACTACTTTTACTACTACTACTTTTACTACTACTACTTTTACTACTACTACTACTACTTCTACTTCTACTTCTACTTCTAATTCTAATACAGTAACAACAATAATAATATGTATGTATATGTATGTATCTGTATATATATATGTATATATGTATGTGTATATGTATTTATATATGTATATATGTATGTGTATATGTATTTATATATGTATATATGTATGTGTATGTATTTATATACGTATATATGTATATGTATATGCATGTATATATGTATATGTATATGCATGTATATATGTATATGTATATGCATATGCATGTATTTATATATATTTGTTATATGCAGATTTATATATATGATAGTTATGCATGTATAATATATGTATAGTAATGCTGTATATATAAATGTATAGTATAGCATGTAATAATTATTGTATAGTATATAATTTAAATCATGTTATTATATATGTATATGTATATGCATGTAATATATATTGTTATGTATATCATGTATAAATATGTATATGTATAATGTAAATATTGTATATGTATATGCATGTATATAATTGTATATTATATGCATG
>NC_061824.1:40288791-40295825 GCF_019202785.1 Penaeus chinensis
CATGTGCCTGGCTTGCAGGCCCAGCTCTCAGAAACACTCATGTGCAGTGTTGAGACTCTTTGCCTCTCCTTGGTGATCTCCTTATCTGCATAAGCATGAATAGGTCCTAAGCATGGAAATATTGCCCTCATTCATGCTGGTGTTCTTCCAGCTATTGCATGTGGCCGTTACTTACTAGCCTCATCTACCAATGGAAATGACATAAAAGCCCCTTCCTAAATACCCACTAAGTCTAATCTTCCTCCAAGAGCTTTGTGAACTCATTCCTTGACAGCATGTTCCCAACACTCAGTACTCGGACAATTTTTTGTGACATGATGGCCACAGGATCGAATGGGTTAATAGCTTTAGGAATAAATAAAAAAAAAAAATAAAGGAAAAGGGAAGTCAGGTTAGGTTATGTTGGACTACTATTTGGCTCTTTGGTGGTTGAACAATTGTGGAGCAGTCTATGTTCAACCAAAATGCACAAAAGAAAACCATAGTCATTTATTTTTGTTTATACATATATACATATATACATATAGACACACAGACACACATACATATATACATATATACATATATACACATACACATATCTATACACACAGATATATGCAGATATACATATATACACATACACATATCTATACACACAGATATATGCAGATATACATTATACATTCATATGGGTTCATTATATATACACACATATGTATACATCACATATACATATATATATATATATATATATATATATATATATACTTTATATATAATGTATAAATACTTAAATATACACATACATATACATATATAAACACACACACACACACACACACACACACACACACACACACACACACACACACACACACACACACACACACACACACACACACACACACACACACACACACACAGGCATACACATACACATACACACACATTTGTATATACATTATATATACACATGTGTGTATATATATACATATACATATATGTATATTCACATATATTATTTATGTGTATATATGTATGCATGTGTATATATACATGTATGTATATATATTTGAGTATTTATGTAATCTGTATATATTGTTATATGTATACATATATGTAATATGTATATACATGTATGTAATATATGTATATACATGTATGTACATGTATGTAATATATGTATATACATGTATGTAATATATGTATATACATGTATGTAATATATGTATATACATGTATGTAATATATGTAATATATGTATATACATGTATGTAGTATAAATAGCTGTAAAAAGCTGACACATATGTAATGTATGTATATACATGTATGTAATATATGTAATGTATGTATATACATGTATGTAATATATGTAATGTATGTATATACATGTATGTAATATATGTAATGTATGTATATACATGTATGTAATATATGTAATGTATGTATATACATGTATGTAATATATGTAATGTATGTATATACATGTATGTAATATATGTAATGTATGTATATACATGTATGTAATATATGTAATGTATGTATATACATGTATGTAATATATGTAATGTATGTATATACATGTATGTAATATATGTAATGTATGTATATACATGTATGTAATATATGTAATGTATGTATATACATGTATGTAATATATGTAATGTATGTATATACATGTATGTAATATATGTAATGTATGTATATACATGTATGTAATATATGTAATGTATGTATATACATGTATGTACATGTATGTAATATATGTATATACATGTATGTACATGTATGTAATATATGTATATACATGTATGTACATGTATGTAATATATGTATATACATGTATGTAATATATGTATATACATGTATGTACATGTATGTAATATATGTATATACATGTATGTACATGTATGTAATATATGTATATACATGTATGTACATGTATGTAATATATGTATATACATGTATGTACATGTATGTAATATATGTAATATATGTCTATACATGTATGTAATATATGTATATACATGAATGTAGTATGTATATATAATATTTATATATATGTAATATGTATATATATATAGATGTACATGAATATATTTTATATATGTACACATACAAATATATACATATGTATGTGTATATGTATCTCTCTCTATCTCACATATAATATATATATATATATATATATATATATATATATATATATATATGTAATTATATATATTATATATTAGTGTGCGTGCGGGCATGTGTGGATGCACACGCATGAGACCTTCAGTTGATTTTGTTTCATACACAATAGATGAAAACAATTCTTCTGTATGAATACTTTCAAATTTTAACATTCTGCTAATGATGAAGTTATTGCCAGGACACAGCCAATTGGACAATTTTTTTGGTCAAATGATGGCATATTCCAAGACTACCTTTAGTACAGTATCTTTAATTAATTATTGTTTATTTATTTTTATCCTTTTTATTTATTATGTATTTTATTTTTGTTTTTGAAAGGTATATAGTCTGCAGTTCCTCTAGGACAAAGCACTAAATTTCCATTACTTCTCATCATGATGCATTGGAATACTGTAAATTTTTAAGTATATTTTTTCATTCTGATGGAGGCTTAAGATATTTTGTGTGTGTGTGTGTGTGTGTGTATATGTGTGCTTGCTTGCTTGCTTGCTTGCTTGCTTGTGTGTGTGTGTGGGGGGGGGGGGGGGGCATGTGGATGTATGTTTGGGCATTTGTATGCAGTATACTTCACACTAGCATGCACCCACCCCATACACATGCCCACACACAGATACAAACATATTCACACTGACTGACACAGGAATAGGCACATAGAAACGTGCTAACATTTAGACAAATATGTTGCACACACCGACACGCTCACACTCCCTCTACCTAGAAAATTGTGACCATACACAATTCCGGAGACAGGGACTGCCCCAACAGCCGCCGTGCTGGTAAAGAGGCTATGCGAAATGCTTACACCATGGCGGCAGGAGCGCCTGCTGGCAATCCCGCCGCCACGGTAAGCACCAAGTGTCAGACAACTCAATGAGACAGCTGTAAAAAGCTGACACAGGCCGGGCCATATTTAGAAGGCCCGGGCGAAGCTAGAACTTCGAAAACCTTAAAGAAGAACACTCACTCACACACACTCACTCACACTCACTCACACTCACTCACACTCACTCACTCACTCACACTCACTCACTCACTCACTCACTCGCTCACTCACTCGCTCACACACGCTCACACTCACTCACACTCACTCACTCGCTCACTCACTCGCTCACACACGCTCACACTCACTCACACTCACTCACTCGCTCACACACGCTCACACTCACTCACTCACTCACACTCGCTCACACTCTCACTCACACTCGCTCACACTCTCACTCACACTCGCTCACACTCTCACTCACACTCACTCACACACGCTCACACTCACTCACACTCACTCACACACGCTCACTCACACACGCTCACACTCTCACTCACACTCACTCACACACGCTCACACTCACTCACACACGCTCACACTCACTCACACACGCTCACACTCACTCACACACGCTCACACTCACTCACACACGCTCACACTCACTCACACACGCTCACACTCACTCACACACGCTCACACTCACTCACACACGCTCACACTCACTCACACACGCTCACACTCACTCACACACGCTCACACTCACTCACACACGCTCACACTCACTCACACACGCTCACACTCACTCACACACGCTCACACTCACTCACACACGCTCACACTCACTTACACACGCTCACACTCACTCACACACGCTCACACTCACTCACACACGCTCACACTCACTCACACACGCTCACACTCACACGCTCACACTCACTCACACACGCTCACACTCACTCACACACGCTCACCACACGCTCACACTCACTCACACACGCTCACACTCACTCACACACGCTCACACTCACTCACACGCTCACACTCACTCACACACGCTCACACTCACTCACACACGCTCACACTCACTCACACACGCTCACACTCACTCACACACGCTCACACTCACTCACACACGCTCACACTCACTCACACACGCTCACACACACTCACTCACACACGCACACACTCACTCGCTACACTCACACACACACACTCACTCTCACACTCACACTCACACTCACACTCACACTCACTCACTCACTCACTCTCACTCACACTCACTCACTCACACTCTCACTTACACGGGCATGTACGTGTGGAGTAACACTCACTTTACTTCATATTTTATTAATGTGTGCACATACTGGTATTTATCTAAGCAAAATTAATGCTATCTGTGTATTTGGTTCTTGAGTATTTCATATTCAGTGGTGTCTTGTTTAGTTCAGAACGTCTGTTTAATATGGAGGTCCACTCAGTGCAACGGTAAGAATAGTTGATCCTTCAGTGTTTTAGTCAGAAAATTGTGGTTCTTAAGAAGAGATATCTTGTAAGCATCATTCAGGGAATTACTCTTAAAGCTAAATAAGCATCGTAAATTTATGATATTTGGTCTAAGTACTTGTATGAAAATTCTCGTTTCTAAGTTTATTTGATTGTAATTATTATCATTGTCACAGTTATTGTTATTAAGCAATTTTGTTTATGTATGGGCTTAAGTAACCACATTAAGTTGTCTATTAAGTTGTCTTCAGAAAGAATTGGTGAAATATGAACTTTTCACTTAGTATATGATAAAGTTAGTATCATTCCCCATAAGCCAAGAGGTGGCTTGGGAGTGATTGGTAGCATTGTGGCATGTTAAGGTAGGTTGGCTGTGTTGGTAACTGACCCTGAGTGGTTTGTTGGGCCAGGGAGGATTGGGTGGGGCAACGGCAGTCCCCTGTGCCCCACCTCAGCTTGGAGGAGCTCCTGCAGCACCAGCATCAGCACCAGCAGTACCTGTCACCGGTCAAGTTCCTGCTCAGCAGACAGGTGCCGGCATGACAGACTACTCCCAACAGTGGATAGAGTACTACCGCTCACAGGGTATGCTCGCTGAGGCGGATAAAATTGAGCAGCAATTGAAGGCTGCTAAGGTTAGTAATGGGGCACATACTTGAAGACAAACTGGCCTGCATCATATTTATGTCAGTGTTCTTTTTACAGGTTAGCATTTACTATGTGTCTTGCTTACTGGCATTCTAATAATAATCTTTTGATTCCAGAAGTGGCCATGTATGGCCAACTCTGCTGAGATCTAAGGATTCAGTCAACATAATGAAAAAATTAAATTTGATAATGTAACACCATGATATAGAATCCCTGTTTAATCATAACATTTTATTCCTACTTTCTTTAGGTGGTGCATTTTGAACTTCGTTATTATTACTTAGCTCCCTGGCTCTTCTTGGATTTTGGCACTTTGGTGTCTGCATGTATGTGTGTGTGTGGAGGCTAAACGGGAGAAGAGTAGGGAGCCTTGATTTCCTCATTATTAGTAACAAGATGACTTTGGAGATTGGGAAACTTGTGCTACTTAAGGCAGTACAGTTATTTTTATCATTACATTTATCATCTCATCAGCATGGGAATCATTGTCACTTGTACTGTTTGTACAACTACTGATTATTATTGATTAGTGCATCCATGTTTAAGATGTTTTACTGTTATTATGATTATTAATATTTTTATTTTTAATTATTTTGATATGTTCTGATATACATGTTATTGTTATTACTCCTATTATGATACAAGTACAATTATCATTACTCAGAATATTAACATTGTGTGTTATTGTTATAATCATTGTTAATTTGTTATATGATATTGCTGCAATAGCCATTTTCTCTTCTTTCTCCATGTTTGAAATTTAATTATGTTGATTTTTTCATTATTACCTGTAGCTTTCATATATTGTCTCCTTTGATTATGTATCAGAAGTATTTGTATCCCATTAAAATTTATGCAAATGTCAGTCAAAAACAAAAACATAAAAACTTTCTGTGGCTTAAGATATAGACACACAAAAAAAGAATTGTCATGGGAAAGCAGGACATCAGATAACCTACTTCCTGCCTTCTAAAAGATTTACAGTTAGTAGTGAATGTATTATTAGGGAAGGTTCATTTGGATAGGTACTACTGGATATGTAGGCCCTTGGATGCTAAACTGCTATTTCATTATCTGTATTAGGAATAGCAATATAAATCCAATTATAGTTAATCTAGATTTTTTGCCTATTTGATAAGAAAATACGTATACTTATCAACTGAGAGGATATTGAACACTTTCAGACCCTTTACTGAAGATAGTAATTATAGTGATATTGAGGTCTTTATAAACATGAATACAGATAAATAAACACTGGAAGGTGTCCTTTGAATACTTGCTATGCTATGGTCAGCTGGCACTCTCCTCTTTCAAGGCTAGGAAGCTGATAACATTTTATTCTGAGTGTGTGTAGCTATCCATTTCTTCACACTAATGATATTCACAGTTTATGATTAAACCTACTATTCATTTGAGGATGGCCAAAATTGTTAAAGGATTCTGAGGCATATATACACATTTCTCATAAAAGTTGAGATATTGAATAACTATCACAAGCTATCAAAATCATGATCCCACTCATGCTGGGAGATGCCAGATGACATCTACCTCATCATGGTAGTTCACCTCGTCACACAGAATGATGTCTTCACATTCTGTGCAATTGAGCCTGCTCTTAGTTATGCAGACTAAACAGCTGTATGCTTATTTACTTATGGCTGTGTATATATTGAGGAGAAATAGCCTCTCAACAGTAGGCTTGTAGCCTCACGTTAACATAATTGTCTAAAATATTCTTTATACTTAAGCCAAGAACATAGAGAAATGGGTAATTTTATGTTTTGTAGGCTTCAGATTTTTCCCCTCAAGCAGCTAAGTCCAAATGCTCCCTGACGCATTTTTCAGTATGGCACTTGAATCTCCCGTTGTCGTCATTAGTTCACTGTACTGCAGGAGACACTGCCTAAACAACAGTAGTTGAGACCGAACATACAGCACAATA
>NC_061824.1:40295925-40298425 GCF_019202785.1 Penaeus chinensis
TTACTGTTTGACTCGGTGAGATTACTGATATCTCTGTGATTGTCGATTCCTTAGATGGCGGTGTAGGTAATGTTAATAATATTGGTGTCTTGTATCGGTAAGTAACGGGGAAAAAATAACAGGAGTAACGGAGGTGACTTTCGCGGCGACAGAGAAGCAGCGTGATTCGCCGGAGCGGAGGTCGTCTGAAGGAGTGCACGGCGGGCGGCGGCAAGTTTGAAATGACTTGCGATTGGAAATTTACAACTTTAATGGCCGTGGTACATGGAGTGTGAATATGTCCGGCGGAGCTGACGTTGCGATAAAGTTGTGCGGGTTTGCGACGCGGCCGAAGTGCATGGGGTTAAGGTCACGGTGTCACAAAGAGAGGAGAGGAGAGGGAGGGAGGGAGGGAGGGAGGGAGGGAGGGAGGGAGGGAGGGAGGGAGGGAGGGAGGGAGGGAGGGAGGGAGGGAGGGAGGGAGGGAGGGAGAAAGAAAGAAAGAAAGAAAGAAAGAAAGAAAGAAAGAGAGGAGGGAGAAAGAAAGAAAGAAAGAAAGAAAGAAAGTAAGAAAGTAAGAAAGTAAGAAAGAAAGAAAGAAAGAAAGAAAGAAAGAAAGAAAGAAAGAAAGGAAGAAAGGAAGAAAGGAAGAAAGGAAGAAAGGAAGAAAGGAAGAAAGGAAGAAAGGAAGAAAGGAAGAAAGGAGGAGGAGGAGGGAGAAGGAGGAGGGAGAAAGGGAGGTAGGTAGGAGGACAGGGAGGAAAGAAGGAAGGAAGAGAGAGAGAGGAAGGGAAGGAAGGAAGGAGGAAGAGAGGATGGGAGGGAGGAAGAGAAGGAGGGAATAAGGAATGGGAGGGTAGGAGGAAGAGAGAGAGAGGGAGAGAGAGAGAGAGAGATAGGAAGAGGGAGAGAAGAGAGGAACGAGAAAAATACCAGATTTCCTAAAGCAGGGGGTTGTGCTTGATAGCAGAAGCTCATTGCACAAGGGAACAATTGCAGCATTTTGCAAAGATAGTCAAATTGGCATAGGAACGTTTTTCGGAAAGTTAGAAAAGGGGCAGGATCTACAAAGAACTCTAAACCTGCGGCCAAGGAGGGAAAGGAGGCAGGGGTGGGATGTTGGGTCATGGGGAGGGGGGGGGGTGAAGATGAGCCGTCCCGTCGCCGTTTGTCATCTCGTACCTGACTTTACGTTCGACCGGCGCAGATACGACGGCCTTACGAGCGCCGCGACACGTGCTTATCGCCGACATAAAACCCGCTGCCTGAGGTTCTTCCCACATTGCTCAATGGTGTGTTCATGCAACATGTGATATTCCCTCTCTCTCTTTCTTTCTTTCTTTCTTTCTTTCTTTCTTTCTTTCTCTTTTTATCCTTCCCCCTCCCCCCTCTCTCCCTTTCTCTTTTTCCCTCCCTCCCTCCCTCCCTCTTCCCCGTCTTTCTCTTCCTCTTTCTCTTTCTCCCTCTCTCTCGCTTTCTCTTTCTCCCTCTCCCCTCTCTTTCTCTTTCTCTCTCTCCCTCTCTCTCTTTCTCTTTCTCTTGCTCTTTTTCTTTCCCCCTCTATCTGTCTCCCTCTCCTCCCCATCTATCTATCTATCAGTCTATCTATCTATCTATCTATCTGTCCTCCTCCTTTTTACCTACCTCCCCCGCCTCTCGCCGCCCACGTCATTTGCAACCAGCTCAAGAGAGAGACGAGGACTGGGAGGAGGAGGAGGAGGAGGAAAATCGATAAAAGCTGTAACTTGCCTCATTGATGTGTAACTACATTGCTTCGTTAAAATCACAGTTTGCTTTTAATTAATGATAGAGTTCATGAGGTGATTGCCTGTGCTTTTTTTTTTTTCAAATGTTGATGTAAGAGTTAAAGTAATAGTGGTAGCAGTGTAGTATTAATATCAGAATCTGTCATATTGAAATCAGGTTAGCGATAAAAAGAAGTTATGAAAAATATTTTTTTAAAATACCAAGAACACCAAATGGATTAATTAATTACACGAACCTCACCGAACGAACTTTGTTTTTTTTCTCCAGTTCCCCATGATATATTACCGGCTGCTTTAAAATTGTTCCCACTCTTTCCTCTTTTTTTTTTTTTCTTTCCCCTCCTTCCTTCCACCCACTATTTTCTTCCTCCTTTCTTCCTTCCCACCCTTCCTCTCTCCCGCCATCTCTCCTCTAAGTCCCTCCCTCTCTCCTCTCCGTTTTATCCCATTCCTCTCATTCGCTTCTCACCCTTATCATCCCCTGCCCTGCTATTTCCTCCCTTCGTTCCCCCCTCCCTCTCTCAATCTTCTTCCAATCCTCTCTCTTCTTTCTCCTTACCTCCGTCGTCCTCCCCTCCCTCCTTTCCTCCGCTCCATCCTCCCCATTCCCTTCCCCTCTCTCCCTCCCTCCCCCCTTCTCTCAGTCCACCTCTCCTTCCTTTCCCCTCTCTCTCTTTACTTCCGTCCCCCTCCGCTCCCTTCTTCTATCCTCTCCATCCCTCCCCTCCCCTCCCTTCCTCTCCTTTCCTTTCCTC
>NC_061824.1:40313425-40315925 GCF_019202785.1 Penaeus chinensis
CTCTCTCTCTCTCTCTCTCTCTCTCTCTCTCTCTCTCTCTATATATATATATATATATATATATATATATATATATATATATATATATATATATATCCACAGGTATTGCTCACCTAAGTTCCTTCCCTCACAAGTTGTTTGTCACCGCGCTCGCCTCGTCACAACTCCTTCTCAAAGGAACAGCGACAACTTCGGCACAAACGGAGAGTGGAGTTACGTGTAATGTCGGGGAGTTCCCTTCACTCCTACCTTGGCGTCATCGTACCTCTCCCGTGGATAAGTGGAGGAGTTGCTCTAGTCGGGTATTTTTTTTTTTTTTTTTTTTATAGAATATGTAGCTTTTTCGTGTGTAGGGACCTAACCAGTGATTATCTATGCGTTTATGAGGGAATATAATCAACGTTCCGGGATGAAGAAATGGGTTATGTGGTTAGCGATTCTGTGGGCGGGGAATGGGCGGCCATCCATGCGTTGTGGTTACTGGCAAAAAGAATTCCCTTGTGCGAAACAAAACATATCGGTATTCGGCTGGTTGGTGATGCTCAATTTCGCCACATAATTTGCATGTACAGATTGGAGTCTGATGAAGAGGAAAAATAAAAAGCTTGGGTGGGATTATAGTTTCAGAAAATATTGAAAAGCCCTGTGCAATTGCGACATTTTCGTTCGGTGGTGAAATGGAAATGAAGATTTTTTTCTGCGTGTCAAAATCAAAATACTTTATTTTGAATTATCAACCTATTTCGAGTTATTCCTTATCGTTTTATCTTTCCTTTTTTTTTATCGTGTCTTTGCGTTCATTCTTATTCCTCTCCTTAGTCTCCCATTTGCATCTGCTCGTTCTTGTTTATTCCTCTTTTTTATCTCTCTTTTCCCTCCTATCCCCTATTTCTTCCTCTTCTCTTTCCCAGCTTCCCTCCCCCATGAACCAAGCTAACACTTCCCTCTACCCCCCCCCCCCCGTCCATCTCCCTCTGCCCTTCTCCTTCCCCACCTCTCTTCCCTCTTCCCTTCCCCCATTATACCCCACTTGCTCCTTTCCTCAGCCTTACTCTCCCGTACATTTCCTCCTCGCCCCGTTAACTTCTCCCCTGCCCCTTTTCCCTCCCTCTCCCTCGCCCCGTTAACTCCCCCCTTTCCCTCTCCCTCCATACCCTGTTAGCATCCCCGTACCCCATTTGCCCCCTCCCCTCCCACGCCCTCCCTACCCTGTTACCTTCCCCCCTTCCCCTTTTCCTCTCCCTCCCTACCCTGTTAGCATCCCCGTACCCCATTTGCCCCCTCCCCTCTCACGCCCTCCCTACCCTGTTACCTTCCCCCCTTCCCCTTTTCCTCTCCCTCCCTACACTATTGCCTTCCCCCTTCCCCTTTTCCCTCCCCCTCCCTCTCCCCTCCCCTCCCCTCCCCCTCCCTCCCGTGCAGGTGCGAGGAGTGGCGCTGTAACGCGATAACGGAGCCGGATATTACGTTAGCGATCCCACTTTGCTCTGGAAATGGCGGAGCGATCGGGAAACCCGGGGACGTGATGAACCGATGTTAACATGATTTCGCGATGGCTGCAGGCTCCTCGGAAGCTGGTCTCCCCCCTCCCCCTACCCCGGCCCAGCCTTCCGCTTGTCGATGTCTGTGTCTGTCGATGTCTGCGTCTGTGTGTGTCCGTTTTTATTTCCATTTATTTTTTCCTCTCTCTCTCTCTCTCTCTCTCTCTCTCTCTCTCTCTCTCTCTCTCTCTCTCTCTCTCTCTCTCTCTCTCTCTCTCTCTCTCTCTGTTTATGTGTGTGTGTGTGTGTGTGTGTGTGTATGTGTGTGTGTGTGTGTGTCTGTGTGTCGGTGTATGATGTGTATAATACATGCATGTGTACATATACCTGTGTGTATGTAGGTATGTATGCGCGAGTGTTTTCCTCTTCTTTCAGTGAGAGATGCTACGATTTTTTTTATCATATTTGATATTTGTATGATTCACATCCGAATGGCACTTCTTGCTTTGGGTAGCTTTTGTATAATGTTACCGATCCTATTGTAACAACCGCATAGATCAATGATTTTCAATCGGGATCCAAGAAGGAATTTCATATTTTGCCCGAGGGAGAGAGGGTTTTTTTCAGGAGAAGAAGTGAAAAAGGATGCACTCTGAGTAATGCGTACTCGTAATAGTAATGCCAGACTGCACCAAAATAATGGCAATAATGAATTAACCTCTTACGTTTTTTTCTCATTTCGTTGCATTGTGCGAAGGCCAAAGCGGTTATTAACTTGATGGAAGTTTAATGTTTCAGTAGAATATAAGGATTTTGTCTTTTTTTTTCGTTTATTTAGTCTTCGAAATAACATTTTTACGGCGGGAGTTACTTGAAGCATTGTCTCTGTAAGAGTGTGATGGAGATAGGTTTTAGAATATGAATTCCAGTGGGCGGTATTGGGGTGGCCTGGGATCGCGGCCACAAAGACATTGTGAACCGCAGGTAAGGTAGATCAGTGTTGCACAAGTAGTTACTTA
>NC_061824.1:40335263-40337763 GCF_019202785.1 Penaeus chinensis
GCAGCATTCCGTTTGGGCGAGGTCACAGGTGGCATTCCTAGTGTAATGCAATACATGATGAGGGATGATAAGCGTATAACTCGCCTGATTACAGCTAATCAATACCCGGTCGGTTTCTCGACGGTCGCCTTGGCAGAGATGCGGCGCCGGTGGATACCTTCGTTTTATTGTCGGTGTGTTGTGTGTGTGTGTGTGGTGTAGGGAGGGAGGGAGGGAGAGATGAGAGAGAGATAATGAGATAGAGAAGAGAGAGAGATGAGTGAGACGAGAGATGAGAGAGATGAGAGAGAAAGAGATGGAGAGAGAGACGAGAGAGGAGAGAGGGTTATGGGTCGGAGGATAGGGTAATCTGGATAATACATGGGTTTCTTCAGGGTAGGATATTTTGCCTATGATTTAGGGTATGTAGCTACGTGTGGGGAATCAGGGTCCTAAAAATCTGGGTCAGTCATTAGGGTTTCTTTGTGAGTGCCGTGTGTGTGTGTATTAGTTATGTGAGTGTTTTTTGTGGCGCGCGCACCTCTTGGACAGGCAATGATAAATAGAACATAAAACTCGGCAAAGAATCAGACTACCAACGCGCGAAACAACCAAGAGAAAAGAGTCAACACGATTAAGAGAGCAAAGGTGCTTCACGCTCCAAAAGAAATGTCGTCAGGGAATAAATTCTGCGAGTTTTAAACAACAGAAACGGAGTCGAGGCACGGACAGAGGGTGCTGTCGAAGGTACGTAGAGCTTTTTTTTTCTTGAAATCAGAGGGGGCCAATAACCATTCTGTTCCCATTTTTCAGACGAAGAGGAAAATCCTATGTTACGTGTCCGTTTAAGCTTTTTCGTAGTGAGGGAGAGGAGGTTATTTTCGGATGGAAATATTGGAAAGGAGATGAGAAGGAGGGGAAGAATTAAGAGAGGAGGGGGGGAATAAGTGGATTGTTAGATATATATTATTATATAAATATAATATATTATATATATTAAATTTATATATATATATATAAAAAATATATATGTATGTATTTGTGTGGGTGATGATTGTACGCAGTATGCACACATCACACACCCCCCACACACACCAACACACACACACACAAAATATATTATTTATTACCCAAGAGAGAGAGAGAGAGAGAAGAGCAAAAAAAAATGAGCGAGAGAGAGAGAGAAAGAGAAGGGGGGAGAGAAAAGGGGGGAGAGAGGGGAAGGGGAGAGAGACAAGGGGGAGAGGAGAGAAGGGGGAGATTTTAAAGACGGGGGGGGGGAGAGAGAGGACGAGATTGAAGGGAGAGCCCGACGAGAGAGGGGAGAGGAGAGGGGGAAATGAAGAAAAGAAAAAAAAAAAAAACGCAAAATATAGAACCATTCTTATAGAAGAAAGCGCGAGTAAGGAAAAAGCGCCTCACAGGGAAAGTAAAAAGCATTTTGCCATAAAGCGAGAGGGACTTTACTTTTATTTTAGTTTATTTAATAAAGATTGCTTCACCTAATGTTTTTAACGGATCGTGTGTAATTTTTCAATTTTCATTGAGATAATATAAATGGAAAGTAACATACACATCTTTGCTCCAAGGGGAAAGTTCCTTGAAAAACAAAAGGGATATTCAATCCAAAAAGGAATCTAGGGTTTGAGTTGGGATTAAAAAATGGAAAATGTTTTGACTAAATTCTACTACTTTTGGCGTGAGAGCGAAGGGGGACGTACCCTAAAAAAAAAAAAAAAAAAAAAAAAAAAAAAAAAAAAACATAGACATAGAAGATTGACTTCTAGAATTTCTAAAGGTAGGTGGTGAACCTTTTTCTTCTTCTTTTTTTTAAAAGTATTGGATTTTCTTTCACCTTCCCCTCTTTTTTTTTCCCCTTTTGGTAAGCAACGGGAAAATAATCACTAGATTTTTTCGGGGTTTCCAGAAACCTTTTTTAGATCGACCGAAAGGGATTGGGATAGCGTTTCTATAGGGGGCTGATATTCAAGGGGATCAGATCTTATTTAAAGGCGATTGGCTTCACCAGTTATTTGCGATTTAAAAAATTCCGTAATATTTAAAAAACACCCGTGCATATACGTACGAACATTTTATAAGCTTTAAATATATCCAGTGAACGTTTTTCCCCTTATAGTTTGCTAAGAATTGTTTAACCTTTGTGCTTTTTAATTTAAATGGTATTTATTTTGTGCTTGTGTTTTTATAAACCAATATTCTCCTAAGAATAACTGAAACCCATTAGACTTCTCACTGAATTGTATTTTTTTTTTCTCATGTCCTGTGATAACCTATATCCTGGGATTGAAAGCAGTATCATGGGTTTGACTAGCAGGCGGGTTTGTCTGGGTTATGCCATTATGAAAACCACTGTTCTAATGTATTTTTGGGAAGTAAGTTTTTAGCCTTTATAATTATCAGTTGTATCGTGTAAGATTTTAGGACAGTTAATATATAATAGTTCAGCTTTGTGTTACCCCTGTTTGACTGCCACAGAGATTGTTCATTGAGGTAGTTTATG
>NC_061824.1:40340263-40348659 GCF_019202785.1 Penaeus chinensis
ACACAAACATACACCACATACACCACCACACACACACCCCACACACCACACAACATATACATACAACACACACACTCACACCACACACACACACCACACACAACCATGCATTATATTATATATATATATATAATTATATTTATATATATATATATTGTGTGTGTGTGGGGTGTGTGTGTGTGTTTTTGTGTGTGTGTGTGTTTTGTGCAAAACGTAAAAGACTGAGTTGAGTTGGAGGGTTTAAAAAAAAGGGGAAAGGCACAGGTAGATTGGCAGATAGCTATAAAAAGGGGTTAGTGAGAGAGAAAAAGGCGGGAACAGAATGAAAAGGTTGTAAGAGATAGCGAAGAGAGATAGAGGCAGATGTAAAAAGAAGAGAGAGAGATAGAAGGGGTGAGGGTTGAGGGTTGAAAATTGAAAGAGAGAGAATAAGAGAGAGGAGAGAGAGAGAGAGGGAGAGGGAGAGGGAGGAGAGAGAGAGGGGGGGAGGGGGAGAGGAGGGAGATGAGAGAGAGAGAGAAGAGAGAGAGGAGCGAGAGAGAAAAAGAGAGGGGGAGTGAGTAAGGGTGGAATTAGAAAAGAAAGAGAATAAGAGGGGAGAGAGAAGAGAGAGAGAGAGAGAGAGAGAGAGAGTGAAGAGAAAAAAGGAGGAGGAAAAGGAGAGAGAAAGAGAGGAGAGAGGGGAGAGAGGAGAGAGAGAGAAGAGAGAGAGGGGAAAGGAGAAAAAAGAGGAGAGAGATAGGGGTTGGAGGGGAGAGGGAGAGGGGATGAGGAGAGAGCGGGAGAGGAGAGAGAGAGAGAGAGAGAGGGAGCTGCGAGAGAGGGGGAAGAGAGAGGGAGAGGAGAAGGTGGAGTAGAGAGAGAAAGAGAGGAGGGAGAGAGAGGGAGAGGAGAGAGAGAGAGAGAGAGGGGGGTGAGGGGTGAAAGAAGAGAAAAGAAGAGAGCGAGTGAGGGAGAGAGGAGAGAGGAGGGAGAAAAGGTGAAGGGAAAGAGAAAGAAGAGAGGGAGAGAGAGAGAGAGAAGAGAGAGTAAAGATAAAATTAAAAGAGAGGAGGAGAGGAGAGAGAGACGAGAGAGGAGGAGGAGAGGAGAGAGAGAGAGAGAGGAGAGAGGGGAGAAGGGAGAGAAGAGAGAGGGAGAGAGGAAAAAAAAGAAGGGAGAGAGGAGAGGAGAAGAGAGAGAAAAAGAGGAGAGAGGAGAGAGGAGAGAGAGGGAGAGAGAGAGAGGGGGGGGAGGGGGTGAAATGAAGAGAAAAAGGAGGAGAGAGAGAGAGGAGAGGAGGGAGGCGGGGGATGAGAGGAGAGAGAGAGAGGAAGATGGAGAGAGTGAGATGAAAAAAAGAGAGAGAGAGAGGATGAGAGAGAGAGAGGAGAAAGGAAAAGAGAGAGAGAGGAGTGAAGAGAATAAAGGGAGAGAGAGAGAGGAGAGAGGAGGATGGGGGGAGGAGAGAGAGGAGGAGTTTGAGAGAGGAAAGAGACGAGAGAGAGAGAGAGAGAGAAAAGAGAGAGGAAGAGAGGAGAAAGAGGGAGGGATGAAAAAGAGGGAGGGAGGGGAGAGAAGAGAGAGAGAGAGGAGAGAGGAGAGAGGAGGAGGGGAGAGAGGAGGAGGAGAGAAAAGGAGAGAGAGAGGGGAAAGGAAAAGAAAAAGAAGGAGAGAGAGGAGAGAGAAAGAGAGATGGGGGTGAAATTAAAAAAGAGGGAGAGGAAAATAAGAGAGGGAGAGAGAGAGAGAGAGAGAGAGATGGGGGAAAGAGAGAAAGAGAGAGGAGGAGGGAAAGGAGAGAGAGAGGGAGAGGGAGGGTAAAGTGAAATTAAAAGAGGGAGAAAATAAGATGGAAAAAAGAAGGAGTGAGAGAGGAGAGAGAGAGTGGAGAGGGAGAGGAGGGATGAGAGGGGGAGGGGATGGAGGAGAGAGGCGAGAGGGGGGAGGAGGGGGAGGGAGAAAAAGAGGAGAGAGAGAGGAAGAGAAATTAAAGGGGGGGGGAGAGAGAGGGGGAGTGAGGGAGAGGAGGGGGAAGAGAGGAGAGAGAGAAGAGGAGAGAGAGAGGAGAGTGGAGGGGGAGGAGAGAAAAGGGAGAGGGGAGGAGAGAGAATCTCTATTTGTAAATTTAAAACCCAAAAAACCATACTTGCAGAAAGCTGCAAACCCAATTGAATGTCCCTTTCCTGCCACTATTTATTATATATATTTTATATATATTTATAATATTATAATATATATTATATATATATAATAGATAGATAGATAGATAGATTGCAAATTTTGAATAGTTAGATAGATGGATGGATTCATTCACAAGGACAGGCATATGCTACCGCCGTTTTTTTCTGGATATGGAAGACAATCCAGCGAATACATACTAAAATAGGAAGACCAGAAAAACTGAAACAGAAAAAAAAGTCCCAAGTTTTGATGAAATCAACCCTCATTAGCGCCAGGCATTCAGTGACCCGTTAATCTCTCGTAATTGGATGGCTTTTTAAAATGTCTAAACTAAGAAATTTCTTATTAACTTAGGAAATTCCTTTGCCTTCCTGAAATTCGTTATTAAAGTGTAGAGCCCAAAACACGGACCTGTAACCACTAAAAAAACACGTTAAAAAAAAATAAAAAGATCAAGAAAAAACAAAAATTCCTAAAGAAAGGCTGGTATGAATAAATCGCTTGTTTCAATTTTGTCCCTTGGCACTGGCAAGGCTAGACGAATCTCATAGGCCAAGACAGGTAACAAGTAAAGGACGGATAAAAGAAAAGAGAAAATAAGGCCAAGAGATATAAATATAAGATGAGATGGAGGGTAGAGAGGACGAAGAAGGAAGGGGGGAATGGAAGAGGGGAAAACAAATAAAGAGCGACAACTTATCAATGAGAAACTGGGTCTAGGATTAGGAAAGGACGTGGTGGGGGAGAGAGAGAGAGAAAAAAAAACAACAACCCGCATTTTTCTTTTGTCGTTTTTGATTCTTATTTTTTGAGAGAGAGGAAGCAGGAAGAAAGGAGGAAAAAGAAAGAGATAAATAAATAGGGAGAGACAGAGAGAGAAACATTAACACACAGGGCAGAGAGTAAGAGAAAGAGGTTCAGAATGTGGACATTTAAACCAAAAAATGTCGAGAAATAATATACTCTTTTTTTTTACCAATAGCCCCCCTTAGTGTGGCAAAAAGGTTTGGGTGCTGGAAGAGGATTTCTTTTTTGTCCATGTATGTCAAACGCATTTTTGGGGAAATGTTATCGCTCCAAAAATCGCGAAAATCATGGTTTTTTATTTTAGTATAGAAATATTTTTATCCTATTCACTTCACGTTTTGTTTATTATTTAAACGGTCTCGGTGTCATATTTAATATTATATATATTATATATTTTTATATTATTATATATATATAAAAATATTTATATATGTTTGTGGTGTGTGGTTTTGTGTGGTGGTTTGTGTGTTGTGTACTTTGTACACACCACACAAACACACCCACACACCCAAAACAAACATTATATTATATATATATATAATATATATATTTTTTAAATTATTATTAATTTTATATATATTATATATTGTATATATATATTTTATATATATATATTAATTTATATATATATATATATATATATATATGATGGGTGGTTGTGGGTTAGGGGGTTTGGTTTTATATAATTTTTATATAAACATAATATATTTTTGTATATATGTATATATAATATATTTTTATTATATATAATATATATATATTTATTTTATATATGTTTTTTTTTTTGTGGTGTGTGTGTGTGGGGTGTTTAAAATATTATAATATTTTTATATATATAAATTTATTTATATATATTAGCGCACCCCGCCCCTCGTGCCCCCGGTTAAATTCCTTTCGCGCGTCGTTAAAAATCCCTTTGGATGTAAAAACGAGGTGTAAGGGGAAAGTACCGCGGGCTTTGTTTTGGGGGCCCCAAACCCGCGGTTGTTAGGAAGGGCATTAATCGGGGAAGGGAATCTCCCATAAAACCTTTCATTAGTAAAATTGAGGGGAGGGAATGTCCGTGTAAAAGATGGTGCGAAAAAAAAAAAAAAAAAAAAAAAAAAAAAAAAATTTTTATATTTATATATTTATATATTATATTTTTATTTTAAAAATAACCACACCAAAAACACACACACAAAAAAAATTAAAATTATTTTATTTATAATATCTATTTGTATTATATTTTAATTATCTAATCTATTTTTCTTCTTTTTATAATATGTTTTTTGTTGGGTGTATGTTTTTTTAATATATATTTAAATATATACTTATATTATATATTAAAAATTATTTTATATTTTTTTAAATATTTTAAAATTTTTTATAAATATTAATATTTAAATAATATTTTTAAATATTAATATATATATATAAAATATATTTATATATATATATTTTTATATATATATATAATTTGTGTGTTTTGTGTGTGGTGTGTGTGTGTGTGTGTGTGTGTGTGTGGTGGTGCGTAAAAAAAGAAACAAAATAATAATAATAATACACACAACCCAACACAATATAAAAATTTTAAATTTTATATATTATATATATTTTTTATATATATAATTTTGGGTGTCTATTAAAATTTTTTGTGACGACGATGTGTTGGAAAAAGGAATAAAACATTTTTCGCTTTGTTTTTTTAGAAGCTTTTCCTGCACACATTTAAAAATGGGAAATTTTCCCAGGAATACCTAACAAATTATTGGCAAAAACATTTAGATGGAATAATTAATATGTTATGAAATTAGAAAAAAAAAAAAAAAAAAAATATATTTATTATATAACAAATAAATAAAACAATAACCATCAGATAAAAATTATTAAATCTTTATTTTAATTTTATCTTCACAAAATATTAATTCACGGAAATTGGCGTACCCTTTGGTATATAATTTTTTTTTTTTTCATTTAATAGTATTAACAGTGCCAATTTAACATTTTTTTGAATTCTTGACGAAAGAAAAATTCCCATTATGCCCTCTTTATAAAATCCTCTTTGTAGAAATTTTATATTATGTCATCATCAATACCCGGTGTAATTTTATGTGTATGCACGCGTGGCCCTTGTGTAGTTTTTGTCTTTTGTTTGTGCAAATCAACTAAATCTGTCTGGTTTTTTTTTCTTTTTTTTTTTTTTTTTTTTTTTTTTTTTTTTTTTTTTTAAAGTTTTTTTTGCACTCCCGGGAAAATCCCGATTCTTTCCCACTTCCCTTTTCCGCGAACTCAAAGGGTCTGAATGGTGAAGGAAAATGCGAATTCAGACAGGGGGGAATCAGCCCCGGATTTTTATTTACAGGAGGAATAAAATTAAAGGTCAGGCAAAAAGGGAAGGGGGAAAAAAAAAGGGGAAAAACAAAAGGGGAAGGGAAGTTTAAAAAATTGGGTTTTTTAAAGGAAAGAAAAAGAAAAGGGCGGGGGAAATTTCCCGGGCCCAACCCAAGGGGAAAAAAAAAATGCAAAAGCTTGACAGGATAGACTGTAATGGGGGTTGGCGCTTTGAGGTGGGATCTGGGATTTGGGGTTTTTTGGGCGGGAACAGACTCTCCTCTCCTCTCTCGTTTCTCTCTTTTCTCTCCTCTCTCTCTCTCTCAAAATTTTTATTTTTTATATACATTTTTAATTTATATGTATGTATATTATGTGTATTTTATATATATATATTTTTAATAAAAAAAATATATATTATATAATATGTGTGTGTGTGTGTTTTGAGAGAGAGAGAGAGAAAAAGACCTCCCTTCATCGCCCAAATCTTTTACCCTTTTTTCCTTTTCATCAACCTTATCGAAAAAACAAAAAACCCCCAAAGGGAAAGGGGACAACACACAAAAAACCCCATCTTTTTCCCCCCCCAAGTTTTCCCCCTTCTAGTCACCCCTTTCTTCCCCCCCCCTTTTTCCCTTCCCCCTCCCTCTTCTCTCGTGCCTTTCCCCGAGGGGTCTCGGGGAACGGGGCCCACCCTTTCACGCATGCCGGGGTCTCTTGCCCCGGAAAGGCCCCTTGGGAACACGCCCCCAAGAACCCTTTAAAGGAAAAAGTTTTTGATTTTGGTTCAGGTCTTGGGGGGGCTTGAGGGATCCTTTTCCTCCCCATTTTTTTTCTTCTTCTTCTTCTTTTTTTTTTCTTTTCTTTTTTTTTTCTTTTTTCTTTTTCCCTTTTCTTTTTTTTTCTTCTTCTTTTTTTCTCTTTTTTTTTTCTTTTATTTTTTTTCTTTTTCTTCTTTTTTTTTTCCTTTTTTTTTTTTTCCCTTCTTTTTCTTTTTCTTTTTCTTTTTTTTTTTCCTTCTTCTTCTTCTTTTTCTTTGCTTTTTTTCTTAAATCTTGGTTTCTTCTTTTTTTTCTTCCTCTTTTTTTTCTTTTTATTTTTTTTTTCTTCCTCTTTTTTTCTTCTTTTCTTCTGCTTCTTCTTCTTCTTTTTCTTTTTTTCTCCCCCTTCTTAATTTTTTCTTTTTTTTTTTCTTTTTTTCTTCTTTTTTCTTTTTCTGTTTTTCTTCTTTTTTTTTTTTTTTTCCCTTTTCCTCTGCTTCTTTTTTTTCTTCTCTTCTCCTTCTTTTCTTTTTTTTCTGTTTCTTCTTCTTTTCGTTTCTTCATCATCTCCTTCTTTTCATTTTCTTCTTTTTCTTAAATCTTTTTTTTCTTCTTATTTTCTTTTTTTTTCTTTTTTCTTTTCTCCTTCTTTTTCTTTTTCCCTTTTTTTTTTGTTCTTGTTCTTCTTTTTTTTCCCCCTCCTCCTCCCCTTTCTTCTTCTGTTTCTTTTTTTTTTTTAACTTTCTTGGGGGAGTAAGAGGGACCCTTTTTCCTTTCCCTCTTCTTCTTCTTCTTCTTCTTTTTCTTCTTTTTCTTTCTTCTTTTCTTTTTCTTCTTCTTTGTTTCTTTTTAAATTTTTATTTATTATTATCATTTATTTTTATTTTCTTTTTATTTTTTTTTTATCGGGGATTTTTATTATTATTATTTTTTATTTTATTATTTTTTTTATTATTATTATTATTTTTATATTACACACACACACACACACACCACACACCACCCACACACACCCACACTTATATTTTAAAATGTATAATATATATATTTTTTACACACACACACGACACCACACACACACCCCCACCCACAACACACACACCCCAAATTATATATTTATTATATTTATATATATAAAATAAAACAAAATATATTTTTAATTATACATATAATAATATAAAAACCCATATATAAAAATTTTTATATATATATATATGTATGTATATAATTTTATATATTATTTATTATTTATATATTTATTTATATTTTTTTTTTTTTTTTTTTTTTTTTTTTTTTTAACACCCTTTTTATACCACTGCAGGACTTTGGCCTCTATAAATTTCCCACTATGAGAGGTTATAGGGCAGGTCACCATTCCCTGTTTTGGTTCCCTTCCAAATTCAAACGCGGTTCGGCGCGCAAACCCGTCCCGGCGGTGATTTCCCCCTACGCCCACCTGCTTTTGACTCTAAAGGGCGAAAATTATATTATATATTATATAATTATATATATATATATATAAAACTTATATATATTTTTTAAAATATTATTTTATATATATTTTGTGTGTGTGTGTGTGTGTGTGTTGTGTGTGTGTTTGGTGTGGTGTCTGTGTGTGTGGGGTTTGTTTTTATAAATTATTTTATTTATGTAATATATATATATTTTTAATATAAATTTTATTAAAATTTTATTTATATTGTGTGTTTTTTGTTTTGTGTTTTTTTGTGTTGTGTGTGTGGGGAATTTATATATATTTATTTGAAATTTTTATATTTATATTTATTTTTTATATATATATATAATATATATTTTAATATTTATATGTTTTTTTTTGGTGTGTGTGGTGTGTGTTGTGTGTAAATTTAAATATTTATATATGTATTTTAATATATATATTTATTTATATATTTAAAAAATATATATTTTTATATATTATATATATTGTGGGTGATGTGTGTGGTGTTTTTGTTTTAAAATTAAACAGAACACACATGCAGTAAAATTACTTTTTCTTTGGGTTGAAAAAGCTGAAGGAAACAACTTTTTAAATTTTGGGAAAAAACGAATGTAAAATTGTATACATATATTCCCGAAGCTTTAAAATTACTTTTTTTAAATCTTTGGGAAACAAGCTAAAGGGAAATAAAAGAATTTTTTTTTGGGGAGAAACGAAGGGCCCCAATCCTTTACATCATTTTCCCAAGCTTAACAGTAGTATAAAAAGGATCAATTTTTGGGGACTTTGCCCTTCCAAACCGCCTTTTTACTTAATTTTTTAAAAGGGGAAAAACGCTCTTTATTTTTTTTTCCCCCATTAGTACCGGGGGAGTACTTTTGGGCCCTCGTGCA